>NW_028125142.1:0-145954 GCF_965194825.1 Balaenoptera physalus
AAGGCAGCATGAATGGAGCTATCAAAATGGATAAGGAAGTCTACTACCAACATGAGCCCATTTCCATAGGCACAAACAGCATACATCCCTGTGGTTTCAAAGAACTCAAAAGAGACACAGAGTACACACTGGTTCCTTCCCTGAATCAAATTCTCGAGGCAGGGTGTTCTGCATGTAGTGAACCGCCTCAACCAAGGAACGCCCTAGTTAGGCCTGGGGCCAGTGCCTCTTCAAAAGCCTGAAAAGCGTACTGGCGTTAAAATGCTGAAGATAAGCGACTACGGCCTCATGGAAACTGCTACACGCCCGGGTGCTACAGGAAAGACTGTGCTTTAGTTGCAATACGAACGCAACCGATTTTTTCCTGGAGTCAGGGTGACTTCAGGTAGGAGGTCCTGGAAGGAAGGCGAAGCCTAGTGTTTTTCTCAGTTCAGCTCAGACTAGGGAATGGGTGAGACTTCCACAGTATGTTGGATCTTGCCAAAACAGTGCTCGTGAACCTGTGCGAGTGCTGTGAATCAAGATATCACAAGAAAGAGTGCAGTGTGTTGCCCATGATTCAGCAGACACAGAGGAGCCCCGAGGGACCTATGGGCCACGTTGTTCTCAGCAGGCCTACAGAGGTGTGGAGGTAGTCAGGGATATTGGAATGAAAATGCTCCCTCGTGGGTCCTAGGAGTGCTGAAAAGGGTCCTTCCTTTAAAATAAAGCAGAACAGCGACTAAGAGCTCATGGAGAGAGCTGCATGCCTCCCTTTCTGCATGGCTACTCAGAGCCTTACCTCGAGGACAGGACAGATTTGAGATTCCCTTTAGCTCTAGAGCATGGCAAGATGAGTCCCACACCGGACTATGAAGCACACTGTGTAGCCAGAGAAAACACATTTTCTTCCCAGACCAATGCCTACAATAGCCAGGGGCCTGTCAACAGCAGAGAATTCAGGGATCTTCAAGGCAGCATGAATGGAGCTTTCAAAATGAAAAAGCAAGTCTACTACCAACATGCCCCCATTTCCATAGGCACAAACAGCATACATCCCTGTGGTTTCAAAGAACTCAAAAGAGACACAGAGTACACATTGGTTCCTTCCCTGAATCACATTCTCGAGGCAGAGTGTTCTGCATGTGGTGAACGGCCTCATCCAAGTAACATCCTAGCTAGGCCTCAGGGCCCGTGTCTCTTCAAAAGCCTGCAGTGCTATAGGAAAAACTGTGCTTTAGTTGCAAAAGGAAAGCAAGCCGTCTTACTCCTGGAGGCAGGGTGACTTCAGGTAGGAGGTCCTGATTGGAAGGAGAAGCCTAGTGTTTTTCTCTGTGCAGCTCAGACTAGGGATTGAGTGCGATTTCCACGGCATGTTGGAACTTGCTTGAACGTTGCTCTTGAACCTGTGCGAGTGCTGTGAATCAAGATATCACAAGAAAGTGCAGTGTGCTCCCCATGACTCAGCAGACACAGAGGACCTCCGTGGGACCTATGGGCCTCGTTGTTGTTCAGCGGGCCTACAGGGGTGTGGAGGTACTCAGTGATCTTGGAACTAAAATGATGCTCACCCGAGGGAGTTAGGAGTCCTGAAAAGGGTACGTCCTTTAAAATAAAGCAGAATAGCGACTAAGAGCACATGGAAAGAGCTGCATGCCTCCCTTTCTGCATGGCCACTCGGGGCCTCACCACGAGGCAAGGACAGATTTGAGATTCCCTTTAACTCTAGAGCATGGCAAGATGAGTCCCACCGCGGACTATGAAGCACACTGTGTAGCCAGAGAAAACACATTTTCTTCCCAGACCAATGCGTACAATAGCCAGGGGCCTGTGAACGGCAGAGAATTTCAGGGAGCTTCAAGGCAGCATGAATGGAGCTATCAAAATGGATAAGGAAGTCTACTACCAACATGAGCCCATTTCCATAGGCACAAACAGCATACATCCCTGTGGTTTCAAAGAACTCAAAAGAGACACAGAGTACACACTGGTTCCTTCCCTGAATCAAATTCTCGAGGCAGGGTGTTCTGCATGTAGTGAACCGCCTCAACCAAGGAACGCCCTAGTTAGGCCTGGGGCCAGTGCCTCTTCAAAAGCCTGAAAAGCGTACTGGCGTTAAAATGCTGAAGATAAGCGACTACGGCCTCATGGAAACTGCTACACGCCCGGGTGCTACAGGAAAGACTGTGCTTTAGTTGCAATACGAACGCAACCGATTTTTTCCTGGAGTCAGGGTGACTTCAGGTAGGAGGTCCTGGAAGGAAGGCGAAGCCTAGTGTTTTTCTCAGTTCAGCTCAGACTAGGGAATGGGTGAGACTTCCACAGTATGTTGGATCTTGCCAAAACAGTGCTCGTGAACCTGTGCGAGTGCTGTGAATCAAGATATCACAAGAAAGAGTGCAGTGTGTTGCCCATGATTCAGCAGACACAGAGGAGCCCCGAGGGACCTATGGGCCACGTTGTTCTCAGCAGGCCTACAGAGGTGTGGAGGTAGTCAGGGATATTGGAATGAAAATGCTCCCTCGTGGGTCCTAGGAGTGCTGAAAAGGGTCCTTCCTTTAAAATAAAGCAGAACAGCGACTAAGAGCTCATGGAGAGAGCTGCATGCCTCCCTTTCTGCATGGCTACTCAGAGCCTTACCTCGAGGACAGGACAGATTTGAGATTCCCTTTAGCTCTAGAGCATGGCAAGATGAGTCCCACACCGGACTATGAAGCACACTGTGTAGCCAGAGAAAACACATTTTCTTCCCAGACCAATGCCTACAATAGCCAGGGGCCTGTCAACAGCAGAGAATTCAGGGATCTTCAAGGCAGCATGAATGGAGCTTTCAAAATGAAAAAGCAAGTCTACTACCAACATGCCCCCATTTCCATAGGCACAAACAGCATACATCCCTGTGGTTTCAAAGAACTCAAAAGAGACACAGAGTACACATTGGTTCCTTCCCTGAATCACATTCTCGAGGCAGAGTGTTCTGCATGTGGTGAACGGCCTCATCCAAGTAACATCCTAGCTAGGCCTCAGGGCCCGTGTCTCTTCAAAAGCCTGCAGTGCTATAGGAAAAACTGTGCTTTAGTTGCAAAAGGAAAGCAAGCCGTCTTACTCCTGGAGGCAGGGTGACTTCAGGTAGGAGGTCCTGATTGGAAGGAGAAGCCTAGTGTTTTTCTCTGTGCAGCTCAGACTAGGGATTGAGTGCGATTTCCACGGCATGTTGGAACTTGCTTGAACGTTGCTCTTGAACCTGTGCGAGTGCTGTGAATCAAGATATCACAAGAAAGTGCAGTGTGCTCCCCATGACTCAGCAGACACAGAGGACCTCCGTGGGACCTATGGGCCTCGTTGTTGTTCAGCGGGCCTACAGGGGTGTGGAGGTACTCAGTGATCTTGGAACTAAAATGATGCTCACCCGAGGGAGTTAGGAGTCCTGAAAAGGGTACGTCCTTTAAAATAAAGCAGAATAGCGACTAAGAGCACATGGAAAGAGCTGCATGCCTCCCTTTCTGCATGGCCACTCGGGGCCTCACCACGAGGCAAGGACAGATTTGAGATTCCCTTTAACTCTAGAGCATGGCAAGATGAGTCCCACCGCGGACTATGAAGCACACTGTGTAGCCAGAGAAAACACATTTTCTTCCCAGACCAATGCGTACAATAGCCAGGGGCCTGTGAACGGCAGAGAATTTCAGGGAGCTTCAAGGCAGCATGAATGGAGCTATCAAAATGGATAAGGAAGTCTACTACCAACATGAGCCCATTTCCATAGGCACAAACAGCATACATCCCTGTGGTTTCAAAGAACTCAAAAGAGACACAGAGTACACACTGGTTCCTTCCCTGAATCAAATTCTCGAGGCAGGGTGTTCTGCATGTAGTGAACCGCCTCAACCAAGGAACGCCCTAGTTAGGCCTGGGGCCAGTGCCTCTTCAAAAGCCTGAAAAGCGTACTGGCGTTAAAATGCTGAAGATAAGCGACTACGGCCTCATGGAAACTGCTACACGCCCGGGTGCTACAGGAAAGACTGTGCTTTAGTTGCAATACGAACGCAACCGATTTTTTCCTGGAGTCAGGGTGACTTCAGGTAGGAGGTCCTGGAAGGAAGGCGAAGCCTAGTGTTTTTCTCAGTTCAGCTCAGACTAGGGAATGGGTGAGACTTCCACAGTATGTTGGATCTTGCCAAAACAGTGCTCGTGAACCTGTGCGAGTGCTGTGAATCAAGATATCACAAGAAAGAGTGCAGTGTGTTGCCCATGATTCAGCAGACACAGAGGAGCCCCGAGGGACCTATGGGCCACGTTGTTCTCAGCAGGCCTACAGAGGTGTGGAGGTAGTCAGGGATATTGGAATGAAAATGCTCCCTCGTGGGTCCTAGGAGTGCTGAAAAGGGTCCTTCCTTTAAAATAAAGCAGAACAGCGACTAAGAGCTCATGGAGAGAGCTGCATGCCTCCCTTTCTGCATGGCTACTCAGAGCCTTACCTCGAGGACAGGACAGATTTGAGATTCCCTTTAGCTCTAGAGCATGGCAAGATGAGTCCCACACCGGACTATGAAGCACACTGTGTAGCCAGAGAAAACACATTTTCTTCCCAGACCAATGCCTACAATAGCCAGGGGCCTGTCAACAGCAGAGAATTCAGGGATCTTCAAGGCAGCATGAATGGAGCTTTCAAAATGAAAAAGCAAGTCTACTACCAACATGCCCCCATTTCCATAGGCACAAACAGCATACATCCCTGTGGTTTCAAAGAACTCAAAAGAGACACAGAGTACACATTGGTTCCTTCCCTGAATCACATTCTCGAGGCAGAGTGTTCTGCATGTGGTGAACGGCCTCATCCAAGTAACATCCTAGCTAGGCCTCAGGGCCCGTGTCTCTTCAAAAGCCTGCAGTGCTATAGGAAAAACTGTGCTTTAGTTGCAAAAGGAAAGCAAGCCGTCTTACTCCTGGAGGCAGGGTGACTTCAGGTAGGAGGTCCTGATTGGAAGGAGAAGCCTAGTGTTTTTCTCTGTGCAGCTCAGACTAGGGATTGAGTGCGATTTCCACGGCATGTTGGAACTTGCTTGAACGTTGCTCTTGAACCTGTGCGAGTGCTGTGAATCAAGATATCACAAGAAAGTGCAGTGTGCTCCCCATGACTCAGCAGACACAGAGGACCTCCGTGGGACCTATGGGCCTCGTTGTTGTTCAGCGGGCCTACAGGGGTGTGGAGGTACTCAGTGATCTTGGAACTAAAATGATGCTCACCCGAGGGAGTTAGGAGTCCTGAAAAGGGTACGTCCTTTAAAATAAAGCAGAATAGCGACTAAGAGCACATGGAAAGAGCTGCATGCCTCCCTTTCTGCATGGCCACTCGGGGCCTCACCACGAGGCAAGGACAGATTTGAGATTCCCTTTAACTCTAGAGCATGGCAAGATGAGTCCCACCGCGGACTATGAAGCACACTGTGTAGCCAGAGAAAACACATTTTCTTCCCAGACCAATGCGTACAATAGCCAGGGGCCTGTGAACGGCAGAGAATTTCAGGGAGCTTCAAGGCAGCATGAATGGAGCTATCAAAATGGATAAGGAAGTCTACTACCAACATGAGCCCATTTCCATAGGCACAAACAGCATACATCCCTGTGGTTTCAAAGAACTCAAAAGAGACACAGAGTACACACTGGTTCCTTCCCTGAATCAAATTCTCGAGGCAGGGTGTTCTGCATGTAGTGAACCGCCTCAACCAAGGAACGCCCTAGTTAGGCCTGGGGCCAGTGCCTCTTCAAAAGCCTGAAAAGCGTACTGGCGTTAAAATGCTGAAGATAAGCGACTACGGCCTCATGGAAACTGCTACACGCCCGGGTGCTACAGGAAAGACTGTGCTTTAGTTGCAATACGAACGCAACCGATTTTTTCCTGGAGTCAGGGTGACTTCAGGTAGGAGGTCCTGGAAGGAAGGCGAAGCCTAGTGTTTTTCTCAGTTCAGCTCAGACTAGGGAATGGGTGAGACTTCCACAGTATGTTGGATCTTGCCAAAACAGTGCTCGTGAACCTGTGCGAGTGCTGTGAATCAAGATATCACAAGAAAGAGTGCAGTGTGTTGCCCATGATTCAGCAGACACAGAGGAGCCCCGAGGGACCTATGGGCCACGTTGTTCTCAGCAGGCCTACAGAGGTGTGGAGGTAGTCAGGGATATTGGAATGAAAATGCTCCCTCGTGGGTCCTAGGAGTGCTGAAAAGGGTCCTTCCTTTAAAATAAAGCAGAACAGCGACTAAGAGCTCATGGAGAGAGCTGCATGCCTCCCTTTCTGCATGGCTACTCAGAGCCTTACCTCGAGGACAGGACAGATTTGAGATTCCCTTTAGCTCTAGAGCATGGCAAGATGAGTCCCACACCGGACTATGAAGCACACTGTGTAGCCAGAGAAAACACATTTTCTTCCCAGACCAATGCCTACAATAGCCAGGGGCCTGTCAACAGCAGAGAATTCAGGGATCTTCAAGGCAGCATGAATGGAGCTTTCAAAATGAAAAAGCAAGTCTACTACCAACATGCCCCCATTTCCATAGGCACAAACAGCATACATCCCTGTGGTTTCAAAGAACTCAAAAGAGACACAGAGTACACATTGGTTCCTTCCCTGAATCACATTCTCGAGGCAGAGTGTTCTGCATGTGGTGAACGGCCTCATCCAAGTAACATCCTAGCTAGGCCTCAGGGCCCGTGTCTCTTCAAAAGCCTGCAGTGCTATAGGAAAAACTGTGCTTTAGTTGCAAAAGGAAAGCAAGCCGTCTTACTCCTGGAGGCAGGGTGACTTCAGGTAGGAGGTCCTGATTGGAAGGAGAAGCCTAGTGTTTTTCTCTGTGCAGCTCAGACTAGGGATTGAGTGCGATTTCCACGGCATGTTGGAACTTGCTTGAACGTTGCTCTTGAACCTGTGCGAGTGCTGTGAATCAAGATATCACAAGAAAGTGCAGTGTGCTCCCCATGACTCAGCAGACACAGAGGACCTCCGTGGGACCTATGGGCCTCGTTGTTGTTCAGCGGGCCTACAGGGGTGTGGAGGTACTCAGTGATCTTGGAACTAAAATGATGCTCACCCGAGGGAGTTAGGAGTCCTGAAAAGGGTACGTCCTTTAAAATAAAGCAGAATAGCGACTAAGAGCACATGGAAAGAGCTGCATGCCTCCCTTTCTGCATGGCCACTCGGGGCCTCACCACGAGGCAAGGACAGATTTGAGATTCCCTTTAACTCTAGAGCATGGCAAGATGAGTCCCACCGCGGACTATGAAGCACACTGTGTAGCCAGAGAAAACACATTTTCTTCCCAGACCAATGCGTACAATAGCCAGGGGCCTGTGAACGGCAGAGAATTTCAGGGAGCTTCAAGGCAGCATGAATGGAGCTATCAAAATGGATAAGGAAGTCTACTACCAACATGAGCCCATTTCCATAGGCACAAACAGCATACATCCCTGTGGTTTCAAAGAACTCAAAAGAGACACAGAGTACACACTGGTTCCTTCCCTGAATCAAATTCTCGAGGCAGGGTGTTCTGCATGTAGTGAACCGCCTCAACCAAGGAACGCCCTAGTTAGGCCTGGGGCCAGTGCCTCTTCAAAAGCCTGAAAAGCGTACTGGCGTTAAAATGCTGAAGATAAGCGACTACGGCCTCATGGAAACTGCTACACGCCCGGGTGCTACAGGAAAGACTGTGCTTTAGTTGCAATACGAACGCAACCGATTTTTTCCTGGAGTCAGGGTGACTTCAGGTAGGAGGTCCTGGAAGGAAGGCGAAGCCTAGTGTTTTTCTCAGTTCAGCTCAGACTAGGGAATGGGTGAGACTTCCACAGTATGTTGGATCTTGCCAAAACAGTGCTCGTGAACCTGTGCGAGTGCTGTGAATCAAGATATCACAAGAAAGAGTGCAGTGTGTTGCCCATGATTCAGCAGACACAGAGGAGCCCCGAGGGACCTATGGGCCACGTTGTTCTCAGCAGGCCTACAGAGGTGTGGAGGTAGTCAGGGATATTGGAATGAAAATGCTCCCTCGTGGGTCCTAGGAGTGCTGAAAAGGGTCCTTCCTTTAAAATAAAGCAGAACAGCGACTAAGAGCTCATGGAGAGAGCTGCATGCCTCCCTTTCTGCATGGCTACTCAGAGCCTTACCTCGAGGACAGGACAGATTTGAGATTCCCTTTAGCTCTAGAGCATGGCAAGATGAGTCCCACACCGGACTATGAAGCACACTGTGTAGCCAGAGAAAACACATTTTCTTCCCAGACCAATGCCTACAATAGCCAGGGGCCTGTCAACAGCAGAGAATTCAGGGATCTTCAAGGCAGCATGAATGGAGCTTTCAAAATGAAAAAGCAAGTCTACTACCAACATGCCCCCATTTCCATAGGCACAAACAGCATACATCCCTGTGGTTTCAAAGAACTCAAAAGAGACACAGAGTACACATTGGTTCCTTCCCTGAATCACATTCTCGAGGCAGAGTGTTCTGCATGTGGTGAACGGCCTCATCCAAGTAACATCCTAGCTAGGCCTCAGGGCCCGTGTCTCTTCAAAAGCCTGCAGTGCTATAGGAAAAACTGTGCTTTAGTTGCAAAAGGAAAGCAAGCCGTCTTACTCCTGGAGGCAGGGTGACTTCAGGTAGGAGGTCCTGATTGGAAGGAGAAGCCTAGTGTTTTTCTCTGTGCAGCTCAGACTAGGGATTGAGTGCGATTTCCACGGCATGTTGGAACTTGCTTGAACGTTGCTCTTGAACCTGTGCGAGTGCTGTGAATCAAGATATCACAAGAAAGTGCAGTGTGCTCCCCATGACTCAGCAGACACAGAGGACCTCCGTGGGACCTATGGGCCTCGTTGTTGTTCAGCGGGCCTACAGGGGTGTGGAGGTACTCAGTGATCTTGGAACTAAAATGATGCTCACCCGAGGGAGTTAGGAGTCCTGAAAAGGGTACGTCCTTTAAAATAAAGCAGAATAGCGACTAAGAGCACATGGAAAGAGCTGCATGCCTCCCTTTCTGCATGGCCACTCGGGGCCTCACCACGAGGCAAGGACAGATTTGAGATTCCCTTTAACTCTAGAGCATGGCAAGATGAGTCCCACCGCGGACTATGAAGCACACTGTGTAGCCAGAGAAAACACATTTTCTTCCCAGACCAATGCGTACAATAGCCAGGGGCCTGTGAACGGCAGAGAATTTCAGGGAGCTTCAAGGCAGCATGAATGGAGCTATCAAAATGGATAAGGAAGTCTACTACCAACATGAGCCCATTTCCATAGGCACAAACAGCATACATCCCTGTGGTTTCAAAGAACTCAAAAGAGACACAGAGTACACACTGGTTCCTTCCCTGAATCAAATTCTCGAGGCAGGGTGTTCTGCATGTAGTGAACCGCCTCAACCAAGGAACGCCCTAGTTAGGCCTGGGGCCAGTGCCTCTTCAAAAGCCTGAAAAGCGTACTGGCGTTAAAATGCTGAAGATAAGCGACTACGGCCTCATGGAAACTGCTACACGCCCGGGTGCTACAGGAAAGACTGTGCTTTAGTTGCAATACGAACGCAACCGATTTTTTCCTGGAGTCAGGGTGACTTCAGGTAGGAGGTCCTGGAAGGAAGGCGAAGCCTAGTGTTTTTCTCAGTTCAGCTCAGACTAGGGAATGGGTGAGACTTCCACAGTATGTTGGATCTTGCCAAAACAGTGCTCGTGAACCTGTGCGAGTGCTGTGAATCAAGATATCACAAGAAAGAGTGCAGTGTGTTGCCCATGATTCAGCAGACACAGAGGAGCCCCGAGGGACCTATGGGCCACGTTGTTCTCAGCAGGCCTACAGAGGTGTGGAGGTAGTCAGGGATATTGGAATGAAAATGCTCCCTCGTGGGTCCTAGGAGTGCTGAAAAGGGTCCTTCCTTTAAAATAAAGCAGAACAGCGACTAAGAGCTCATGGAGAGAGCTGCATGCCTCCCTTTCTGCATGGCTACTCAGAGCCTTACCTCGAGGACAGGACAGATTTGAGATTCCCTTTAGCTCTAGAGCATGGCAAGATGAGTCCCACACCGGACTATGAAGCACACTGTGTAGCCAGAGAAAACACATTTTCTTCCCAGACCAATGCCTACAATAGCCAGGGGCCTGTCAACAGCAGAGAATTCAGGGATCTTCAAGGCAGCATGAATGGAGCTTTCAAAATGAAAAAGCAAGTCTACTACCAACATGCCCCCATTTCCATAGGCACAAACAGCATACATCCCTGTGGTTTCAAAGAACTCAAAAGAGACACAGAGTACACATTGGTTCCTTCCCTGAATCACATTCTCGAGGCAGAGTGTTCTGCATGTGGTGAACGGCCTCATCCAAGTAACATCCTAGCTAGGCCTCAGGGCCCGTGTCTCTTCAAAAGCCTGCAGTGCTATAGGAAAAACTGTGCTTTAGTTGCAAAAGGAAAGCAAGCCGTCTTACTCCTGGAGGCAGGGTGACTTCAGGTAGGAGGTCCTGATTGGAAGGAGAAGCCTAGTGTTTTTCTCTGTGCAGCTCAGACTAGGGATTGAGTGCGATTTCCACGGCATGTTGGAACTTGCTTGAACGTTGCTCTTGAACCTGTGCGAGTGCTGTGAATCAAGATATCACAAGAAAGTGCAGTGTGCTCCCCATGACTCAGCAGACACAGAGGACCTCCGTGGGACCTATGGGCCTCGTTGTTGTTCAGCGGGCCTACAGGGGTGTGGAGGTACTCAGTGATCTTGGAACTAAAATGATGCTCACCCGAGGGAGTTAGGAGTCCTGAAAAGGGTACGTCCTTTAAAATAAAGCAGAATAGCGACTAAGAGCACATGGAAAGAGCTGCATGCCTCCCTTTCTGCATGGCCACTCGGGGCCTCACCACGAGGCAAGGACAGATTTGAGATTCCCTTTAACTCTAGAGCATGGCAAGATGAGTCCCACCGCGGACTATGAAGCACACTGTGTAGCCAGAGAAAACACATTTTCTTCCCAGACCAATGCGTACAATAGCCAGGGGCCTGTGAACGGCAGAGAATTTCAGGGAGCTTCAAGGCAGCATGAATGGAGCTATCAAAATGGATAAGGAAGTCTACTACCAACATGAGCCCATTTCCATAGGCACAAACAGCATACATCCCTGTGGTTTCAAAGAACTCAAAAGAGACACAGAGTACACACTGGTTCCTTCCCTGAATCAAATTCTCGAGGCAGGGTGTTCTGCATGTAGTGAACCGCCTCAACCAAGGAACGCCCTAGTTAGGCCTGGGGCCAGTGCCTCTTCAAAAGCCTGAAAAGCGTACTGGCGTTAAAATGCTGAAGATAAGCGACTACGGCCTCATGGAAACTGCTACACGCCCGGGTGCTACAGGAAAGACTGTGCTTTAGTTGCAATACGAACGCAACCGATTTTTTCCTGGAGTCAGGGTGACTTCAGGTAGGAGGTCCTGGAAGGAAGGCGAAGCCTAGTGTTTTTCTCAGTTCAGCTCAGACTAGGGAATGGGTGAGACTTCCACAGTATGTTGGATCTTGCCAAAACAGTGCTCGTGAACCTGTGCGAGTGCTGTGAATCAAGATATCACAAGAAAGAGTGCAGTGTGTTGCCCATGATTCAGCAGACACAGAGGAGCCCCGAGGGACCTATGGGCCACGTTGTTCTCAGCAGGCCTACAGAGGTGTGGAGGTAGTCAGGGATATTGGAATGAAAATGCTCCCTCGTGGGTCCTAGGAGTGCTGAAAAGGGTCCTTCCTTTAAAATAAAGCAGAACAGCGACTAAGAGCTCATGGAGAGAGCTGCATGCCTCCCTTTCTGCATGGCTACTCAGAGCCTTACCTCGAGGACAGGACAGATTTGAGATTCCCTTTAGCTCTAGAGCATGGCAAGATGAGTCCCACACCGGACTATGAAGCACACTGTGTAGCCAGAGAAAACACATTTTCTTCCCAGACCAATGCCTACAATAGCCAGGGGCCTGTCAACAGCAGAGAATTCAGGGATCTTCAAGGCAGCATGAATGGAGCTTTCAAAATGAAAAAGCAAGTCTACTACCAACATGCCCCCATTTCCATAGGCACAAACAGCATACATCCCTGTGGTTTCAAAGAACTCAAAAGAGACACAGAGTACACATTGGTTCCTTCCCTGAATCACATTCTCGAGGCAGAGTGTTCTGCATGTGGTGAACGGCCTCATCCAAGTAACATCCTAGCTAGGCCTCAGGGCCCGTGTCTCTTCAAAAGCCTGCAGTGCTATAGGAAAAACTGTGCTTTAGTTGCAAAAGGAAAGCAAGCCGTCTTACTCCTGGAGGCAGGGTGACTTCAGGTAGGAGGTCCTGATTGGAAGGAGAAGCCTAGTGTTTTTCTCTGTGCAGCTCAGACTAGGGATTGAGTGCGATTTCCACGGCATGTTGGAACTTGCTTGAACGTTGCTCTTGAACCTGTGCGAGTGCTGTGAATCAAGATATCACAAGAAAGTGCAGTGTGCTCCCCATGACTCAGCAGACACAGAGGACCTCCGTGGGACCTATGGGCCTCGTTGTTGTTCAGCGGGCCTACAGGGGTGTGGAGGTACTCAGTGATCTTGGAACTAAAATGATGCTCACCCGAGGGAGTTAGGAGTCCTGAAAAGGGTACGTCCTTTAAAATAAAGCAGAATAGCGACTAAGAGCACATGGAAAGAGCTGCATGCCTCCCTTTCTGCATGGCCACTCGGGGCCTCACCACGAGGCAAGGACAGATTTGAGATTCCCTTTAACTCTAGAGCATGGCAAGATGAGTCCCACCGCGGACTATGAAGCACACTGGGTAGCCAGAGAAAACACATTTTCTTCCCAGACCAATGCGTACAATAGCCAGGGGCCTGTGAACGGCAGAGAATTTCAGGGAGCTTCAAGGCAGCATGAATGGAGCTATCAAAATGGATAAGGAAGTCTACTACCAACATGAGCCCATTTCCATAGGCACAAACAGCATACATCCCTGTGGTTTCAAAGAACTCAAAAGAGACACAGAGTACACACTGGTTCCTTCCCTGAATCAAATTCTCGAGGCAGGGTGTTCTGCATGTAGTGAACCGCCTCAACCAAGGAACGCCCTAGTTAGGCCTGGGGCCAGTGCCTCTTCAAAAGCCTGAAAAGCGTACTGGCGTTAAAATGCTGAAGATAAGCGACTACGGCCTCATGGAAACTGCTACACGCCCGGGTGCTACAGGAAAGACTGTGCTTTAGTTGCAATACGAACGCAACCGATTTTTTCCTGGAGTCAGGGTGACTTCAGGTAGGAGGTCCTGGAAGGAAGGCGAAGCCTAGTGTTTTTCTCAGTTCAGCTCAGACTAGGGAATGGGTGAGACTTCCACAGTATGTTGGATCTTGCCAAAACAGTGCTCGTGAACCTGTGCGAGTGCTGTGAATCAAGATATCACAAGAAAGAGTGCAGTGTGTTGCCCATGATTCAGCAGACACAGAGGAGCCCCGAGGGACCTATGGGCCACGTTGTTCTCAGCAGGCCTACAGAGGTGTGGAGGTAGTCAGGGATATTGGAATGAAAATGCTCCCTCGTGGGTCCTAGGAGTGCTGAAAAGGGTCCTTCCTTTAAAATAAAGCAGAACAGCGACTAAGAGCTCATGGAGAGAGCTGCATGCCTCCCTTTCTGCATGGCTACTCAGAGCCTTACCTCGAGGACAGGACAGATTTGAGATTCCCTTTAGCTCTAGAGCATGGCAAGATGAGTCCCACACCGGACTATGAAGCACACTGTGTAGCCAGAGAAAACACATTTTCTTCCCAGACCAATGCCTACAATAGCCAGGGGCCTGTCAACAGCAGAGAATTCAGGGATCTTCAAGGCAGCATGAATGGAGCTTTCAAAATGAAAAAGCAAGTCTACTACCAACATGCCCCCATTTCCATAGGCACAAACAGCATACATCCCTGTGGTTTCAAAGAACTCAAAAGAGACACAGAGTACACATTGGTTCCTTCCCTGAATCACATTCTCGAGGCAGAGTGTTCTGCATGTGGTGAACGGCCTCATCCAAGTAACATCCTAGCTAGGCCTCAGGGCCCGTGTCTCTTCAAAAGCCTGCAGTGCTATAGGAAAAACTGTGCTTTAGTTGCAAAAGGAAAGCAAGCCGTCTTACTCCTGGAGGCAGGGTGACTTCAGGTAGGAGGTCCTGATTGGAAGGAGAAGCCTAGTGTTTTTCTCTGTGCAGCTCAGACTAGGGATTGAGTGCGATTTCCACGGCATGTTGGAACTTGCTTGAACGTTGCTCTTGAACCTGTGCGAGTGCTGTGAATCAAGATATCACAAGAAAGTGCAGTGTGCTCCCCATGACTCAGCAGACACAGAGGACCTCCGTGGGACCTATGGGCCTCGTTGTTGTTCAGCGGGCCTACAGGGGTGTGGAGGTACTCAGTGATCTTGGAACTAAAATGATGCTCACCCGAGGGAGTTAGGAGTCCTGAAAAGGGTACGTCCTTTAAAATAAAGCAGAATAGCGACTAAGAGCACATGGAAAGAGCTGCATGCCTCCCTTTCTGCATGGCCACTCGGGGCCTCACCACGAGGCAAGGACAGATTTGAGATTCCCTTTAACTCTAGAGCATGGCAAGATGAGTCCCACCGCGGACTATGAAGCACACTGGGTAGCCAGAGAAAACACATTTTCTTCCCAGACCAATGCGTACAATAGCCAGGGGCCTGTGAACGGCAGAGAATTTCAGGGAGCTTCAAGGCAGCATGAATGGAGCTATCAAAATGGATAAGGAAGTCTACTACCAACATGAGCCCATTTCCATAGGCACAAACAGCATACATCCCTGTGGTTTCAAAGAACTCAAAAGAGACACAGAGTACACACTGGTTCCTTCCCTGAATCAAATTCTCGAGGCAGGGTGTTCTGCATGTAGTGAACCGCCTCAACCAAGGAACGCCCTAGTTAGGCCTGGGGCCAGTGCCTCTTCAAAAGCCTGAAAAGCGTACTGGCGTTAAAATGCTGAAGATAAGCGACTACGGCCTCATGGAAACTGCTACACGCCCGGGTGCTACAGGAAAGACTGTGCTTTAGTTGCAATACGAACGCAACCGATTTTTTCCTGGAGTCAGGGTGACTTCAGGTAGGAGGTCCTGGAAGGAAGGCGAAGCCTAGTGTTTTTCTCAGTTCAGCTCAGACTAGGGAATGGGTGAGACTTCCACAGTATGTTGGATCTTGCCAAAACAGTGCTCGTGAACCTGTGCGAGTGCTGTGAATCAAGATATCACAAGAAAGAGTGCAGTGTGTTGCCCATGATTCAGCAGACACAGAGGAGCCCCGAGGGACCTATGGGCCACGTTGTTCTCAGCAGGCCTACAGAGGTGTGGAGGTAGTCAGGGATATTGGAATGAAAATGCTCCCTCGTGGGTCCTAGGAGTGCTGAAAAGGGTCCTTCCTTTAAAATAAAGCAGAACAGCGACTAAGAGCTCATGGAGAGAGCTGCATGCCTCCCTTTCTGCATGGCTACTCAGAGCCTTACCTCGAGGACAGGACAGATTTGAGATTCCCTTTAGCTCTAGAGCATGGCAAGATGAGTCCCACACCGGACTATGAAGCACACTGTGTAGCCAGAGAAAACACATTTTCTTCCCAGACCAATGCCTACAATAGCCAGGGGCCTGTCAACAGCAGAGAATTCAGGGATCTTCAAGGCAGCATGAATGGAGCTTTCAAAATGAAAAAGCAAGTCTACTACCAACATGCCCCCATTTCCATAGGCACAAACAGCATACATCCCTGTGGTTTCAAAGAACTCAAAAGAGACACAGAGTACACATTGGTTCCTTCCCTGAATCACATTCTCGAGGCAGAGTGTTCTGCATGTGGTGAACGGCCTCATCCAAGTAACATCCTAGCTAGGCCTCAGGGCCCGTGTCTCTTCAAAAGCCTGCAGTGCTATAGGAAAAACTGTGCTTTAGTTGCAAAAGGAAAGCAAGCCGTCTTACTCCTGGAGGCAGGGTGACTTCAGGTAGGAGGTCCTGATTGGAAGGAGAAGCCTAGTGTTTTTCTCTGTGCAGCTCAGACTAGGGATTGAGTGCGATTTCCACGGCATGTTGGAACTTGCTTGAACGTTGCTCTTGAACCTGTGCGAGTGCTGTGAATCAAGATATCACAAGAAAGTGCAGTGTGCTCCCCATGACTCAGCAGACACAGAGGACCTCCGTGGGACCTATGGGCCTCGTTGTTGTTCAGCGGGCCTACAGGGGTGTGGAGGTACTCAGTGATCTTGGAACTAAAATGATGCTCACCCGAGGGAGTTAGGAGTCCTGAAAAGGGTACGTCCTTTAAAATAAAGCAGAATAGCGACTAAGAGCACATGGAAAGAGCTGCATGCCTCCCTTTCTGCATGGCCACTCGGGGCCTCACCACGAGGCAAGGACAGATTTGAGATTCCCTTTAACTCTAGAGCATGGCAAGATGAGTCCCACCGCGGACTATGAAGCACACTGTGTAGCCAGAGAAAACACATTTTCTTCCCAGACCAATGCGTACAATAGCCAGGGGCCTGTGAACGGCAGAGAATTTCAGGGAGCTTCAAGGCAGCATGAATGGAGCTATCAAAATGGATAAGGAAGTCTACTACCAACATGAGCCCATTTCCATAGGCACAAACAGCATACATCCCTGTGGTTTCAAAGAACTCAAAAGAGACACAGAGTACACACTGGTTCCTTCCCTGAATCAAATTCTCGAGGCAGGGTGTTCTGCATGTAGTGAACCGCCTCAACCAAGGAACGCCCTAGTTAGGCCTGGGGCCAGTGCCTCTTCAAAAGCCTGAAAAGCGTACTGGCGTTAAAATGCTGAAGATAAGCGACTACGGCCTCATGGAAACTGCTACACGCCCGGGTGCTACAGGAAAGACTGTGCTTTAGTTGCAATACGAACGCAACCGATTTTTTCCTGGAGTCAGGGTGACTTCAGGTAGGAGGTCCTGGAAGGAAGGCGAAGCCTAGTGTTTTTCTCAGTTCAGCTCAGACTAGGGAATGGGTGAGACTTCCACAGTATGTTGGATCTTGCCAAAACAGTGCTCGTGAACCTGTGCGAGTGCTGTGAATCAAGATATCACAAGAAAGAGTGCAGTGTGTTGCCCATGATTCAGCAGACACAGAGGAGCCCCGAGGGACCTATGGGCCACGTTGTTCTCAGCAGGCCTACAGAGGTGTGGAGGTAGTCAGGGATATTGGAATGAAAATGCTCCCTCGTGGGTCCTAGGAGTGCTGAAAAGGGTCCTTCCTTTAAAATAAAGCAGAACAGCGACTAAGAGCTCATGGAGAGAGCTGCATGCCTCCCTTTCTGCATGGCTACTCAGAGCCTTACCTCGAGGACAGGACAGATTTGAGATTCCCTTTAGCTCTAGAGCATGGCAAGATGAGTCCCACACCGGACTATGAAGCACACTGTGTAGCCAGAGAAAACACATTTTCTTCCCAGACCAATGCCTACAATAGCCAGGGGCCTGTCAACAGCAGAGAATTCAGGGATCTTCAAGGCAGCATGAATGGAGCTTTCAAAATGAAAAAGCAAGTCTACTACCAACATGCCCCCATTTCCATAGGCACAAACAGCATACATCCCTGTGGTTTCAAAGAACTCAAAAGAGACACAGAGTACACATTGGTTCCTTCCCTGAATCACATTCTCGAGGCAGAGTGTTCTGCATGTGGTGAACGGCCTCATCCAAGTAACATCCTAGCTAGGCCTCAGGGCCCGTGTCTCTTCAAAAGCCTGCAGTGCTATAGGAAAAACTGTGCTTTAGTTGCAAAAGGAAAGCAAGCCGTCTTACTCCTGGAGGCAGGGTGACTTCAGGTAGGAGGTCCTGATTGGAAGGAGAAGCCTAGTGTTTTTCTCTGTGCAGCTCAGACTAGGGATTGAGTGCGATTTCCACGGCATGTTGGAACTTGCTTGAACGTTGCTCTTGAACCTGTGCGAGTGCTGTGAATCAAGATATCACAAGAAAGTGCAGTGTGCTCCCCATGACTCAGCAGACACAGAGGACCTCCGTGGGACCTATGGGCCTCGTTGTTGTTCAGCGGGCCTACAGGGGTGTGGAGGTACTCAGTGATCTTGGAACTAAAATGATGCTCACCCGAGGGAGTTAGGAGTCCTGAAAAGGGTACGTCCTTTAAAATAAAGCAGAATAGCGACTAAGAGCACATGGAAAGAGCTGCATGCCTCCCTTTCTGCATGGCCACTCGGGGCCTCACCACGAGGCAAGGACAGATTTGAGATTCCCTTTAACTCTAGAGCATGGCAAGATGAGTCCCACCGCGGACTATGAAGCACACTGTGTAGCCAGAGAAAACACATTTTCTTCCCAGACCAATGCGTACAATAGCCAGGGGCCTGTGAACAGCAGAGAATTTCAGGGAGCTTCAAGGCAGCATGAATGGAGCTATCAAAATGGATAAGGAAGTCTACTACCAACATGAGCCCATTTCCATAGGCACAAACAGCATACATCCCTGTGGTTTCAAAGAACTCAAAAGAGACACAGAGTACACACTGGTTCCTTCCCTGAATCAAATTCTCGAGGCAGGGTGTTCTGCATGTAGTGAACCGCCTCAACCAAGGAACGCCCTAGTTAGGCCTGGGGCCAGTGCCTCTTCAAAAGCCTGAAAAGCGTACTGGCGTTAAAATGCTGAAGATAAGCGACTACGGCCTCATGGAAACTGCTACACACCCGGGTGCTACAGGAAAGACTGTGCTTTAGTTGCAATACGAACGCAACCGATTTTTTCCTGGAGTCAGGGTGACTTCAGGTAGGAGGTCCTGGAAGGAAGGCGAAGCCTAGTGTTTTTCTCAGTTCAGCTCAGACTAGGGAATGGGTGAGACTTCCACAGTATGTTGGATCTTGCCAAAACAGTGCTCGTGAACCTGTGCGAGTGCTGTGAATCAAGATATCACAAGAAAGAGTGCAGTGTGTTGCCCATGATTCAGCAGACACAGAGGAGCCCCGAGGGACCTATGGGCCACGTTGTTCTCAGCAGGCCTACAGAGGTGTGGAGGTAGTCAGGGATATTGGAATGAAAATGCTCCCTCGTGGGTCCTAGGAGTGCTGAAAAGGGTCCTTCCTTTAAAATAAAGCAGAACAGCGACTAAGAGCTCATGGAGAGAGCTGCATGCCTCCCTTTCTGCATGGCTACTCAGAGCCTTACCTCGAGGACAGGACAGATTTGAGATTCCCTTTAGCTCTAGAGCATGGCAAGATGAGTCCCACACCGGACTATGAAGCACACTGTGTAGCCAGAGAAAACACATTTTCTTCCCAGACCAATGCCTACAATAGCCAGGGGCCTGTCAACAGCAGAGAATTCAGGGATCTTCAAGGCAGCATGAATGGAGCTTTCAAAATGAAAAAGCAAGTCTACTACCAACATGCCCCCATTTCCATAGGCACAAACAGCATACATCCCTGTGGTTTCAAAGAACTCAAAAGAGACACAGAGTACACATTGGTTCCTTCCCTGAATCACATTCTCGAGGCAGAGTGTTCTGCATGTGGTGAACGGCCTCATCCAAGTAACATCCTAGCTAGGCCTCAGGGCCCGTGTCTCTTCAAAAGCCTGCAGTGCTATAGGAAAAACTGTGCTTTAGTTGCAAAAGGAAAGCAAGCCGTCTTACTCCTGGAGGCAGGGTGACTTCAGGTAGGAGGTCCTGATTGGAAGGAGAAGCCTAGTGTTTTTCTCTGTGCAGCTCAGACTAGGGATTGAGTGCGATTTCCACGGCATGTTGGAACTTGCTTGAACGTTGCTCTTGAACCTGTGCGAGTGCTGTGAATCAAGATATCACAAGAAAGTGCAGTGTGCTCCCCATGACTCAGCAGACACAGAGGACCTCCGTGGGACCTATGGGCCTCGTTGTTGTTCAGCGGGCCTACAGGGGTGTGGAGGTACTCAGTGATCTTGGAACTAAAATGATGCTCACCCGAGGGAGTTAGGAGTCCTGAAAAGGGTACGTCCTTTAAAATAAAGCAGAATAGCGACTAAGAGCACATGGAAAGAGCTGCATGCCTCCCTTTCTGCATGGCCACTCGGGGCCTCACCACGAGGCAAGGACAGATTTGAGATTCCCTTTAACTCTAGAGCATGGCAAGATGAGTCCCACCGCGGACTATGAAGCACACTGGGTAGCCAGAGAAAACACATTTTCTTCCCAGACCAATGCGTACAATAGCCAGGGGCCTGTGAACGGCAGAGAATTTCAGGGAGCTTCAAGGCAGCATGAATGGAGCTATCAAAATGGATAAGGAAGTCTACTACCAACATGAGCCCATTTCCATAGGCACAAACAGCATACATCCCTGTGGTTTCAAAGAACTCAAAAGAGACACAGAGTACACACTGGTTCCTTCCCTGAATCAAATTCTCGAGGCAGGGTGTTCTGCATGTAGTGAACCGCCTCAACCAAGGAACGCCCTAGTTAGGCCTGGGGCCAGTGCCTCTTCAAAAGCCTGAAAAGCGTACTGGCGTTAAAATGCTGAAGATAAGCGACTACGGCCTCATGGAAACTGCTACACGCCCGGGTGCTACAGGAAAGACTGTGCTTTAGTTGCAATACGAACGCAACCGATTTTTTCCTGGAGTCAGGGTGACTTCAGGTAGGAGGTCCTGGAAGGAAGGCGAAGCCTAGTGTTTTTCTCAGTTCAGCTCAGACTAGGGAATGGGTGAGACTTCCACAGTATGTTGGATCTTGCCAAAACAGTGCTCGTGAACCTGTGCGAGTGCTGTGAATCAAGATATCACAAGAAAGAGTGCAGTGTGTTGCCCATGATTCAGCAGACACAGAGGAGCCCCGAGGGACCTATGGGCCACGTTGTTCTCAGCAGGCCTACAGAGGTGTGGAGGTAGTCAGGGATATTGGAATGAAAATGCTCCCTCGTGGGTCCTAGGAGTGCTGAAAAGGGTCCTTCCTTTAAAATAAAGCAGAACAGCGACTAAGAGCTCATGGAGAGAGCTGCATGCCTCCCTTTCTGCATGGCTACTCAGAGCCTTACCTCGAGGACAGGACAGATTTGAGATTCCCTTTAGCTCTAGAGCATGGCAAGATGAGTCCCACACCGGACTATGAAGCACACTGTGTAGCCAGAGAAAACACATTTTCTTCCCAGACCAATGCCTACAATAGCCAGGGGCCTGTCAACAGCAGAGAATTCAGGGATCTTCAAGGCAGCATGAATGGAGCTTTCAAAATGAAAAAGCAAGTCTACTACCAACATGCCCCCATTTCCATAGGCACAAACAGCATACATCCCTGTGGTTTCAAAGAACTCAAAAGAGACACAGAGTACACATTGGTTCCTTCCCTGAATCACATTCTCGAGGCAGAGTGTTCTGCATGTGGTGAACGGCCTCATCCAAGTAACATCCTAGCTAGGCCTCAGGGCCCGTGTCTCTTCAAAAGCCTGCAGTGCTATAGGAAAAACTGTGCTTTAGTTGCAAAAGGAAAGCAAGCCGTCTTACTCCTGGAGGCAGGGTGACTTCAGGTAGGAGGTCCTGATTGGAAGGAGAAGCCTAGTGTTTTTCTCTGTGCAGCTCAGACTAGGGATTGAGTGCGATTTCCACGGCATGTTGGAACTTGCTTGAACGTTGCTCTTGAACCTGTGCGAGTGCTGTGAATCAAGATATCACAAGAAAGTGCAGTGTGCTCCCCATGACTCAGCAGACACAGAGGACCTCCGTGGGACCTATGGGCCTCGTTGTTGTTCAGCGGGCCTACAGGGGTGTGGAGGTACTCAGTGATCTTGGAACTAAAATGATGCTCACCCGAGGGAGTTAGGAGTCCTGAAAAGGGTACGTCCTTTAAAATAAAGCAGAATAGCGACTAAGAGCACATGGAAAGAGCTGCATGCCTCCCTTTCTGCATGGCCACTCGGGGCCTCACCACGAGGCAAGGACAGATTTGAGATTCCCTTTAACTCTAGAGCATGGCAAGATGAGTCCCACCGCGGACTATGAAGCACACTGGGTAGCCAGAGAAAACACATTTTCTTCCCAGACCAATGCGTACAATAGCCAGGGGCCTGTGAACGGCAGAGAATTTCAGGGAGCTTCAAGGCAGCATGAATGGAGCTATCAAAATGGATAAGGAAGTCTACTACCAACATGAGCCCATTTCCATAGGCACAAACAGCATACATCCCTGTGGTTTCAAAGAACTCAAAAGAGACACAGAGTACACACTGGTTCCTTCCCTGAATCAAATTCTCGAGGCAGGGTGTTCTGCATGTAGTGAACCGCCTCAACCAAGGAACGCCCTAGTTAGGCCTGGGGCCAGTGCCTCTTCAAAAGCCTGAAAAGCGTACTGGCGTTAAAATGCTGAAGATAAGCGACTACGGCCTCATGGAAACTGCTACACGCCCGGGTGCTACAGGAAAGACTGTGCTTTAGTTGCAATACGAACGCAACCGATTTTTTCCTGGAGTCAGGGTGACTTCAGGTAGGAGGTCCTGGAAGGAAGGCGAAGCCTAGTGTTTTTCTCAGTTCAGCTCAGACTAGGGAATGGGTGAGACTTCCACAGTATGTTGGATCTTGCCAAAACAGTGCTCGTGAACCTGTGCGAGTGCTGTGAATCAAGATATCACAAGAAAGAGTGCAGTGTGTTGCCCATGATTCAGCAGACACAGAGGAGCCCCGAGGGACCTATGGGCCACGTTGTTCTCAGCAGGCCTACAGAGGTGTGGAGGTAGTCAGGGATATTGGAATGAAAATGCTCCCTCGTGGGTCCTAGGAGTGCTGAAAAGGGTCCTTCCTTTAAAATAAAGCAGAACAGCGACTAAGAGCTCATGGAGAGAGCTGCATGCCTCCCTTTCTGCATGGCTACTCAGAGCCTTACCTCGAGGACAGGACAGATTTGAGATTCCCTTTAGCTCTAGAGCATGGCAAGATGAGTCCCACACCGGACTATGAAGCACACTGTGTAGCCAGAGAAAACACATTTTCTTCCCAGACCAATGCCTACAATAGCCAGGGGCCTGTCAACAGCAGAGAATTCAGGGATCTTCAAGGCAGCATGAATGGAGCTTTCAAAATGAAAAAGCAAGTCTACTACCAACATGCCCCCATTTCCATAGGCACAAACAGCATACATCCCTGTGGTTTCAAAGAACTCAAAAGAGACACAGAGTACACATTGGTTCCTTCCCTGAATCACATTCTCGAGGCAGAGTGTTCTGCATGTGGTGAACGGCCTCATCCAAGTAACATCCTAGCTAGGCCTCAGGGCCCGTGTCTCTTCAAAAGCCTGCAGTGCTATAGGAAAAACTGTGCTTTAGTTGCAAAAGGAAAGCAAGCCGTCTTACTCCTGGAGGCAGGGTGACTTCAGGTAGGAGGTCCTGATTGGAAGGAGAAGCCTAGTGTTTTTCTCTGTGCAGCTCAGACTAGGGATTGAGTGCGATTTCCACGGCATGTTGGAACTTGCTTGAACGTTGCTCTTGAACCTGTGCGAGTGCTGTGAATCAAGATATCACAAGAAAGTGCAGTGTGCTCCCCATGACTCAGCAGACACAGAGGACCTCCGTGGGACCTATGGGCCTCGTTGTTGTTCAGCGGGCCTACAGGGGTGTGGAGGTACTCAGTGATCTTGGAACTAAAATGATGCTCACCCGAGGGAGTTAGGAGTCCTGAAAAGGGTACGTCCTTTAAAATAAAGCAGAATAGCGACTAAGAGCACATGGAAAGAGCTGCATGCCTCCCTTTCTGCATGGCCACTCGGGGCCTCACCACGAGGCAAGGACAGATTTGAGATTCCCTTTAACTCTAGAGCATGGCAAGATGAGTCCCACCGCGGACTATGAAGCACACTGGGTAGCCAGAGAAAACACATTTTCTTCCCAGACCAATGCGTACAATAGCCAGGGGCCTGTGAACGGCAGAGAATTTCAGGGAGCTTCAAGGCAGCATGAATGGAGCTATCAAAATGGATAAGGAAGTCTACTACCAACATGAGCCCATTTCCATAGGCACAAACAGCATACATCCCTGTGGTTTCAAAGAACTCAAAAGAGACACAGAGTACACACTGGTTCCTTCCCTGAATCAAATTCTCGAGGCAGGGTGTTCTGCATGTAGTGAACCGCCTCAACCAAGGAACGCCCTAGTTAGGCCTGGGGCCAGTGCCTCTTCAAAAGCCTGAAAAGCGTACTGGCGTTAAAATGCTGAAGATAAGCGACTACGGCCTCATGGAAACTGCTACACGCCCGGGTGCTACAGGAAAGACTGTGCTTTAGTTGCAATACGAACGCAACCGATTTTTTCCTGGAGTCAGGGTGACTTCAGGTAGGAGGTCCTGGAAGGAAGGCGAAGCCTAGTGTTTTTCTCAGTTCAGCTCAGACTAGGGAATGGGTGAGACTTCCACAGTATGTTGGATCTTGCCAAAACAGTGCTCGTGAACCTGTGCGAGTGCTGTGAATCAAGATATCACAAGAAAGAGTGCAGTGTGTTGCCCATGATTCAGCAGACACAGAGGAGCCCCGAGGGACCTATGGGCCACGTTGTTCTCAGCAGG
This sequence comes from Balaenoptera physalus, assembly GCF_965194825.1. Classification (NCBI taxonomy): domain Eukaryota; kingdom Metazoa; phylum Chordata; class Mammalia; order Artiodactyla; family Balaenopteridae; genus Balaenoptera; species Balaenoptera physalus. Next base: position 24,509 of record NW_028125142.1, read on the forward strand.
CCTACAGAGGTGTGGAGGTAGTCAGGGATATTGGAATGAAAATGCTCCCTCGTGGGTCCTAGGAGTGCTGAAAAGGGTCCTTCCTTTAAAATAAAGCAGAACAGCGACTAAGAGCTCATGGAGAGAGCTGCATGCCTCCCTTTCTGCATGGCTACTCAGAGCCTTACCTCGAGGACAGGACAGATTTGAGATTCCCTTTAGCTCTAGAGCATGGCAAGATGAGTCCCACACCGGACTATGAAGCACACTGTGTAGCCAGAGAAAACACATTTTCTTCCCAGACCAATGCCTACAATAGCCAGGGGCCTGTCAACAGCAGAGAATTCAGGGATCTTCAAGGCAGCATGAATGGAGCTTTCAAAATGAAAAAGCAAGTCTACTACCAACATGCCCCCATTTCCATAGGCACAAACAGCATACATCCCTGTGGTTTCAAAGAACTCAAAAGAGACACAGAGTACACATTGGTTCCTTCCCTGAATCACATTCTCGAGGCAGAGTGTTCTGCATGTGGTGAACGGCCTCATCCAAGTAACATCCTAGCTAGGCCTCAGGGCCCGTGTCTCTTCAAAAGCCTGCAGTGCTATAGGAAAAACTGTGCTTTAGTTGCAAAAGGAAAGCAAGCCGTCTTACTCCTGGAGGCAGGGTGACTTCAGGTAGGAGGTCCTGATTGGAAGGAGAAGCCTAGTGTTTTTCTCTGTGCAGCTCAGACTAGGGATTGAGTGCGATTTCCACGGCATGTTGGAACTTGCTTGAACGTTGCTCTTGAACCTGTGCGAGTGCTGTGAATCAAGATATCACAAGAAAGTGCAGTGTGCTCCCCATGACTCAGCAGACACAGAGGACCTCCGTGGGACCTATGGGCCTCGTTGTTGTTCAGCGGGCCTACAGGGGTGTGGAGGTACTCAGTGATCTTGGAACTAAAATGATGCTCACCCGAGGGAGTTAGGAGTCCTGAAAAGGGTACGTCCTTTAAAATAAAGCAGAATAGCGACTAAGAGCACATGGAAAGAGCTGCATGCCTCCCTTTCTGCATGGCCACTCGGGGCCTCACCACGAGGCAAGGACAGATTTGAGATTCCCTTTAACTCTAGAGCATGGCAAGATGAGTCCCACCGCGGACTATGAAGCACACTGGGTAGCCAGAGAAAACACATTTTCTTCCCAGACCAATGCGTACAATAGCCAGGGGCCTGTGAACGGCAGAGAATTTCAGGGAGCTTCAAGGCAGCATGAATGGAGCTATCAAAATGGATAAGGAAGTCTACTACCAACATGAGCCCATTTCCATAGGCACAAACAGCATACATCCCTGTGGTTTCAAAGAACTCAAAAGAGACACAGAGTACACACTGGTTCCTTCCCTGAATCAAATTCTCGAGGCAGGGTGTTCTGCATGTAGTGAACCGCCTCAACCAAGGAACGCCCTAGTTAGGCCTGGGGCCAGTGCCTCTTCAAAAGCCTGAAAAGCGTACTGGCGTTAAAATGCTGAAGATAAGCGACTACGGCCTCATGGAAACTGCTACACGCCCGGGTGCTACAGGAAAGACTGTGCTTTAGTTGCAATACGAACGCAACCGATTTTTTCCTGGAGTCAGGGTGACTTCAGGTAGGAGGTCCTGGAAGGAAGGCGAAGCCTAGTGTTTTTCTCAGTTCAGCTCAGACTAGGGAATGGGTGAGACTTCCACAGTATGTTGGATCTTGCCAAAACAGTGCTCGTGAACCTGTGCGAGTGCTGTGAATCAAGATATCACAAGAAAGAGTGCAGTGTGTTGCCCATGATTCAGCAGACACAGAGGAGCCCCGAGGGACCTATGGGCCACGTTGTTCTCAGCAGGCCTACAGAGGTGTGGAGGTAGTCAGGGATATTGGAATGAAAATGCTCCCTCGTGGGTCCTAGGAGTGCTGAAAAGGGTCCTTCCTTTAAAATAAAGCAGAACAGCGACTAAGAGCTCATGGAGAGAGCTGCATGCCTCCCTTTCTGCATGGCTACTCAGAGCCTTACCTCGAGGACAGGACAGATTTGAGATTCCCTTTAGCTCTAGAGCATGGCAAGATGAGTCCCACACCGGACTATGAAGCACACTGTGTAGCCAGAGAAAACACATTTTCTTCCCAGACCAATGCCTACAATAGCCAGGGGCCTGTCAACAGCAGAGAATTCAGGGATCTTCAAGGCAGCATGAATGGAGCTTTCAAAATGAAAAAGCAAGTCTACTACCAACATGCCCCCATTTCCATAGGCACAAACAGCATACATCCCTGTGGTTTCAAAGAACTCAAAAGAGACACAGAGTACACATTGGTTCCTTCCCTGAATCACATTCTCGAGGCAGAGTGTTCTGCATGTGGTGAACGGCCTCATCCAAGTAACATCCTAGCTAGGCCTCAGGGCCCGTGTCTCTTCAAAAGCCTGCAGTGCTATAGGAAAAACTGTGCTTTAGTTGCAAAAGGAAAGCAAGCCGTCTTACTCCTGGAGGCAGGGTGACTTCAGGTAGGAGGTCCTGATTGGAAGGAGAAGCCTAGTGTTTTTCTCTGTGCAGCTCAGACTAGGGATTGAGTGCGATTTCCACGGCATGTTGGAACTTGCTTGAACGTTGCTCTTGAACCTGTGCGAGTGCTGTGAATCAAGATATCACAAGAAAGTGCAGTGTGCTCCCCATGACTCAGCAGACACAGAGGACCTCCGTGGGACCTATGGGCCTCGTTGTTGTTCAGCGGGCCTACAGGGGTGTGGAGGTACTCAGTGATCTTGGAACTAAAATGATGCTCACCCGAGGGAGTTAGGAGTCCTGAAAAGGGTACGTCCTTTAAAATAAAGCAGAATAGCGACTAAGAGCACATGGAAAGAGCTGCATGCCTCCCTTTCTGCATGGCCACTCGGGGCCTCACCACGAGGCAAGGACAGATTTGAGATTCCCTTTAACTCTAGAGCATGGCAAGATGAGTCCCACCGCGGACTATGAAGCACACTGGGTAGCCAGAGAAAACACATTTTCTTCCCAGACCAATGCGTACAATAGCCAGGGGCCTGTGAACGGCAGAGAATTTCAGGGAGCTTCAAGGCAGCATGAATGGAGCTATCAAAATGGATAAGGAAGTCTACTACCAACATGAGCCCATTTCCATAGGCACAAACAGCATACATCCCTGTGGTTTCAAAGAACTCAAAAGAGACACAGAGTACACACTGGTTCCTTCCCTGAATCAAATTCTCGAGGCAGGGTGTTCTGCATGTAGTGAACCGCCTCAACCAAGGAACGCCCTAGTTAGGCCTGGGGCCAGTGCCTCTTCAAAAGCCTGAAAAGCGTACTGGCGTTAAAATGCTGAAGATAAGCGACTACGGCCTCATGGAAACTGCTACACGCCCGGGTGCTACAGGAAAGACTGTGCTTTAGTTGCAATACGAACGCAACCGATTTTTTCCTGGAGTCAGGGTGACTTCAGGTAGGAGGTCCTGGAAGGAAGGCGAAGCCTAGTGTTTTTCTCAGTTCAGCTCAGACTAGGGAATGGGTGAGACTTCCACAGTATGTTGGATCTTGCCAAAACAGTGCTCGTGAACCTGTGCGAGTGCTGTGAATCAAGATATCACAAGAAAGAGTGCAGTGTGTTGCCCATGATTCAGCAGACACAGAGGAGCCCCGAGGGACCTATGGGCCACGTTGTTCTCAGCAGGCCTACAGAGGTGTGGAGGTAGTCAGGGATATTGGAATGAAAATGCTCCCTCGTGGGTCCTAGGAGTGCTGAAAAGGGTCCTTCCTTTAAAATAAAGCAGAACAGCGACTAAGAGCTCATGGAGAGAGCTGCATGCCTCCCTTTCTGCATGGCTACTCAGAGCCTTACCTCGAGGACAGGACAGATTTGAGATTCCCTTTAGCTCTAGAGCATGGCAAGATGAGTCCCACACCGGACTATGAAGCACACTGTGTAGCCAGAGAAAACACATTTTCTTCCCAGACCAATGCCTACAATAGCCAGGGGCCTGTCAACAGCAGAGAATTCAGGGATCTTCAAGGCAGCATGAATGGAGCTTTCAAAATGAAAAAGCAAGTCTACTACCAACATGCCCCCATTTCCATAGGCACAAACAGCATACATCCCTGTGGTTTCAAAGAACTCAAAAGAGACACAGAGTACACATTGGTTCCTTCCCTGAATCACATTCTCGAGGCAGAGTGTTCTGCATGTGGTGAACGGCCTCATCCAAGTAACATCCTAGCTAGGCCTCAGGGCCCGTGTCTCTTCAAAAGCCTGCAGTGCTATAGGAAAAACTGTGCTTTAGTTGCAAAAGGAAAGCAAGCCGTCTTACTCCTGGAGGCAGGGTGACTTCAGGTAGGAGGTCCTGATTGGAAGGAGAAGCCTAGTGTTTTTCTCTGTGCAGCTCAGACTAGGGATTGAGTGCGATTTCCACGGCATGTTGGAACTTGCTTGAACGTTGCTCTTGAACCTGTGCGAGTGCTGTGAATCAAGATATCACAAGAAAGTGCAGTGTGCTCCCCATGACTCAGCAGACACAGAGGACCTCCGTGGGACCTATGGGCCTCGTTGTTGTTCAGCGGGCCTACAGGGGTGTGGAGGTACTCAGTGATCTTGGAACTAAAATGATGCTCACCCGAGGGAGTTAGGAGTCCTGAAAAGGGTACGTCCTTTAAAATAAAGCAGAATAGCGACTAAGAGCACATGGAAAGAGCTGCATGCCTCCCTTTCTGCATGGCCACTCGGGGCCTCACCACGAGGCAAGGACAGATTTGAGATTCCCTTTAACTCTAGAGCATGGCAAGATGAGTCCCACCGCGGACTATGAAGCACACTGGGTAGCCAGAGAAAACACATTTTCTTCCCAGACCAATGCGTACAATAGCCAGGGGCCTGTGAACAGCAGAGAATTTCAGGGAGCTTCAAGGCAGCATGAATGGAGCTATCAAAATGGATAAGGAAGTCTACTACCAACATGAGCCCATTTCCATAGGCACAAACAGCATACATCCCTGTGGTTTCAAAGAACTCAAAAGAGACACAGAGTACACACTGGTTCCTTCCCTGAATCAAATTCTCGAGGCAGGGTGTTCTGCATGTAGTGAACCGCCTCAACCAAGGAACGCCCTAGTTAGGCCTGGGGCCAGTGCCTCTTCAAAAGCCTGAAAAGCGTACTGGCGTTAAAATGCTGAAGATAAGCGACTACGGCCTCATGGAAACTGCTACACGCCCGGGTGCTACAGGAAAGACTGTGCTTTAGTTGCAATACGAACGCAACCGATTTTTTCCTGGAGTCAGGGTGACTTCAGGTAGGAGGTCCTGGAAGGAAGGCGAAGCCTAGTGTTTTTCTCAGTTCAGCTCAGACTAGGGAATGGGTGAGACTTCCACAGTATGTTGGATCTTGCCAAAACAGTGCTCGTGAACCTGTGCGAGTGCTGTGAATCAAGATATCACAAGAAAGAGTGCAGTGTGTTGCCCATGATTCAGCAGACACAGAGGAGCCCCGAGGGACCTATGGGCCACGTTGTTCTCAGCAGGCCTACAGAGGTGTGGAGGTAGTCAGGGATATTGGAATGAAAATGCTCCCTCGTGGGTCCTAGGAGTGCTGAAAAGGGTCCTTCCTTTAAAATAAAGCAGAACAGCGACTAAGAGCTCATGGAGAGAGCTGCATGCCTCCCTTTCTGCATGGCTACTCAGAGCCTTACCTCGAGGACAGGACAGATTTGAGATTCCCTTTAGCTCTAGAGCATGGCAAGATGAGTCCCACACCGGACTATGAAGCACACTGTGTAGCCAGAGAAAACACATTTTCTTCCCAGACCAATGCCTACAATAGCCAGGGGCCTGTCAACAGCAGAGAATTCAGGGATCTTCAAGGCAGCATGAATGGAGCTTTCAAAATGAAAAAGCAAGTCTACTACCAACATGCCCCCATTTCCATAGGCACAAACAGCATACATCCCTGTGGTTTCAAAGAACTCAAAAGAGACACAGAGTACACATTGGTTCCTTCCCTGAATCACATTCTCGAGGCAGAGTGTTCTGCATGTGGTGAACGGCCTCATCCAAGTAACATCCTAGCTAGGCCTCAGGGCCCGTGTCTCTTCAAAAGCCTGCAGTGCTATAGGAAAAACTGTGCTTTAGTTGCAAAAGGAAAGCAAGCCGTCTTACTCCTGGAGGCAGGGTGACTTCAGGTAGGAGGTCCTGATTGGAAGGAGAAGCCTAGTGTTTTTCTCTGTGCAGCTCAGACTAGGGATTGAGTGCGATTTCCACGGCATGTTGGAACTTGCTTGAACGTTGCTCTTGAACCTGTGCGAGTGCTGTGAATCAAGATATCACAAGAAAGTGCAGTGTGCTCCCCATGACTCAGCAGACACAGAGGACCTCCGTGGGACCTATGGGCCTCGTTGTTGTTCAGCGGGCCTACAGGGGTGTGGAGGTACTCAGTGATCTTGGAACTAAAATGATGCTCACCCGAGGGAGTTAGGAGTCCTGAAAAGGGTACGTCCTTTAAAATAAAGCAGAATAGCGACTAAGAGCACATGGAAAGAGCTGCATGCCTCCCTTTCTGCATGGCCACTCGGGGCCTCACCACGAGGCAAGGACAGATTTGAGATTCCCTTTAACTCTAGAGCATGGCAAGATGAGTCCCACCGCGGACTATGAAGCACACTGGGTAGCCAGAGAAAACACATTTTCTTCCCAGACCAATGCGTACAATAGCCAGGGGCCTGTGAACAGCAGAGAATTTCAGGGAGCTTCAAGGCAGCATGAATGGAGCTATCAAAATGGATAAGGAAGTCTACTACCAACATGAGCCCATTTCCATAGGCACAAACAGCATACATCCCTGTGGTTTCAAAGAACTCAAAAGAGACACAGAGTACACACTGGTTCCTTCCCTGAATCAAATTCTCGAGGCAGGGTGTTCTGCATGTAGTGAACCGCCTCAACCAAGGAACGCCCTAGTTAGGCCTGGGGCCAGTGCCTCTTCAAAAGCCTGAAAAGCGTACTGGCGTTAAAATGCTGAAGATAAGCGACTACGGCCTCATGGAAACTGCTACACGCCCGGGTGCTACAGGAAAGACTGTGCTTTAGTTGCAATACGAACGCAACCGATTTTTTCCTGGAGTCAGGGTGACTTCAGGTAGGAGGTCCTGGAAGGAAGGCGAAGCCTAGTGTTTTTCTCAGTTCAGCTCAGACTAGGGAATGGGTGAGACTTCCACAGTATGTTGGATCTTGCCAAAACAGTGCTCGTGAACCTGTGCGAGTGCTGTGAATCAAGATATCACAAGAAAGAGTGCAGTGTGTTGCCCATGATTCAGCAGACACAGAGGAGCCCCGAGGGACCTATGGGCCACGTTGTTCTCAGCAGGCCTACAGAGGTGTGGAGGTAGTCAGGGATATTGGAATGAAAATGCTCCCTCGTGGGTCCTAGGAGTGCTGAAAAGGGTCCTTCCTTTAAAATAAAGCAGAACAGCGACTAAGAGCTCATGGAGAGAGCTGCATGCCTCCCTTTCTGCATGGCTACTCAGAGCCTTACCTCGAGGACAGGACAGATTTGAGATTCCCTTTAGCTCTAGAGCATGGCAAGATGAGTCCCACACCGGACTATGAAGCACACTGTGTAGCCAGAGAAAACACATTTTCTTCCCAGACCAATGCCTACAATAGCCAGGGGCCTGTCAACAGCAGAGAATTCAGGGATCTTCAAGGCAGCATGAATGGAGCTTTCAAAATGAAAAAGCAAGTCTACTACCAACATGCCCCCATTTCCATAGGCACAAACAGCATACATCCCTGTGGTTTCAAAGAACTCAAAAGAGACACAGAGTACACATTGGTTCCTTCCCTGAATCACATTCTCGAGGCAGAGTGTTCTGCATGTGGTGAACGGCCTCATCCAAGTAACATCCTAGCTAGGCCTCAGGGCCCGTGTCTCTTCAAAAGCCTGCAGTGCTATAGGAAAAACTGTGCTTTAGTTGCAAAAGGAAAGCAAGCCGTCTTACTCCTGGAGGCAGGGTGACTTCAGGTAGGAGGTCCTGATTGGAAGGAGAAGCCTAGTGTTTTTCTCTGTGCAGCTCAGACTAGGGATTGAGTGCGATTTCCACGGCATGTTGGAACTTGCTTGAACGTTGCTCTTGAACCTGTGCGAGTGCTGTGAATCAAGATATCACAAGAAAGTGCAGTGTGCTCCCCATGACTCAGCAGACACAGAGGACCTCCGTGGGACCTATGGGCCTCGTTGTTGTTCAGCGGGCCTACAGGGGTGTGGAGGTACTCAGTGATCTTGGAACTAAAATGATGCTCACCCGAGGGAGTTAGGAGTCCTGAAAAGGGTACGTCCTTTAAAATAAAGCAGAATAGCGACTAAGAGCACATGGAAAGAGCTGCATGCCTCCCTTTCTGCATGGCCACTCGGGGCCTCACCACGAGGCAAGGACAGATTTGAGATTCCCTTTAACTCTAGAGCATGGCAAGATGAGTCCCACCGCGGACTATGAAGCACACTGGGTAGCCAGAGAAAACACATTTTCTTCCCAGACCAATGCGTACAATAGCCAGGGGCCTGTGAACGGCAGAGAATTTCAGGGAGCTTCAAGGCAGCATGAATGGAGCTATCAAAATGGATAAGGAAGTCTACTACCAACATGAGCCCATTTCCATAGGCACAAACAGCATACATCCCTGTGGTTTCAAAGAACTCAAAAGAGACACAGAGTACACACTGGTTCCTTCCCTGAATCAAATTCTCGAGGCAGGGTGTTCTGCATGTAGTGAACCGCCTCAACCAAGGAACGCCCTAGTTAGGCCTGGGGCCAGTGCCTCTTCAAAAGCCTGAAAAGCGTACTGGCGTTAAAATGCTGAAGATAAGCGACTACGGCCTCATGGAAACTGCTACACGCCCGGGTGCTACAGGAAAGACTGTGCTTTAGTTGCAATACGAACGCAACCGATTTTTTCCTGGAGTCAGGGTGACTTCAGGTAGGAGGTCCTGGAAGGAAGGCGAAGCCTATAGTGTTTTTCTCAGTTCAGCTCAGACTAGGGAATGGGTGAGACTTCCACAGTATGTTGGATCTTGCCAAAACAGTGCTCGTGAACCTGTGCGAGTGCTGTGAATCAAGATATCACAAGAAAGAGTGCAGTGTGTTGCCCATGATTCAGCAGACACAGAGGAGCCCCGAGGGACCTATGGGCCACGTTGTTCTCAGCAGGCCTACAGAGGTGTGGAGGTAGTCAGGGATATTGGAATGAAAATGCTCCCTCGTGGGTCCTAGGAGTGCTGAAAAGGGTCCTTCCTTTAAAATAAAGCAGAACAGCGACTAAGAGCTCATGGAGAGAGCTGCATGCCTCCCTTTCTGCATGGCTACTCAGAGCCTTACCTCGAGGACAGGACAGATTTGAGATTCCCTTTAGCTCTAGAGCATGGCAAGATGAGTCCCACACCGGACTATGAAGCACACTGTGTAGCCAGAGAAAACACATTTTCTTCCCAGACCAATGCCTACAATAGCCAGGGGCCTGTCAACAGCAGAGAATTCAGGGATCTTCAAGGCAGCATGAATGGAGCTTTCAAAATGAAAAAGCAAGTCTACTACCAACATGCCCCCATTTCCATAGGCACAAACAGCATACATCCCTGTGGTTTCAAAGAACTCAAAAGAGACACAGAGTACACATTGGTTCCTTCCCTGAATCACATTCTCGAGGCAGAGTGTTCTGCATGTGGTGAACGGCCTCATCCAAGTAACATCCTAGCTAGGCCTCAGGGCCCGTGTCTCTTCAAAAGCCTGCAGTGCTATAGGAAAAACTGTGCTTTAGTTGCAAAAGGAAAGCAAGCCGTCTTACTCCTGGAGGCAGGGTGACTTCAGGTAGGAGGTCCTGATTGGAAGGAGAAGCCTAGTGTTTTTCTCTGTGCAGCTCAGACTAGGGATTGAGTGCGATTTCCACGGCATGTTGGAACTTGCTTGAACGTTGCTCTTGAACCTGTGCGAGTGCTGTGAATCAAGATATCACAAGAAAGTGCAGTGTGCTCCCCATGACTCAGCAGACACAGAGGACCTCCGTGGGACCTATGGGCCTCGTTGTTGTTCAGCGGGCCTACAGGGGTGTGGAGGTACTCAGTGATCTTGGAACTAAAATGATGCTCACCCGAGGGAGTTAGGAGTCCTGAAAAGGGTACGTCCTTTAAAATAAAGCAGAATAGCGACTAAGAGCACATGGAAAGAGCTGCATGCCTCCCTTTCTGCATGGCCACTCGGGGCCTCACCACGAGGCAAGGACAGATTTGAGATTCCCTTTAACTCTAGAGCATGGCAAGATGAGTCCCACCGCGGACTATGAAGCACACTGGGTAGCCAGAGAAAACACATTTTCTTCCCAGACCAATGCGTACAATAGCCAGGGGCCTGTGAACGGCAGAGAATTTCAGGGAGCTTCAAGGCAGCATGAATGGAGCTATCAAAATGGATAAGGAAGTCTACTACCAACATGAGCCCATTTCCATAGGCACAAACAGCATACATCCCTGTGGTTTCAAAGAACTCAAAAGAGACACAGAGTACACACTGGTTCCTTCCCTGAATCAAATTCTCGAGGCAGGGTGTTCTGCATGTAGTGAACCGCCTCAACCAAGGAACGCCCTAGTTAGGCCTGGGGCCAGTGCCTCTTCAAAAGCCTGAAAAGCGTACTGGCGTTAAAATGCTGAAGATAAGCGACTACGGCCTCATGGAAACTGCTACACGCCCGGGTGCTACAGGAAAGACTGTGCTTTAGTTGCAATACGAACGCAACCGATTTTTTCCTGGAGTCAGGGTGACTTCAGGTAGGAGGTCCTGGAAGGAAGGCGAAGCCTATAGTGTTTTTCTCAGTTCAGCTCAGACTAGGGAATGGGTGAGACTTCCACAGTATGTTGGATCTTGCCAAAACAGTGCTCGTGAACCTGTGCGAGTGCTGTGAATCAAGATATCACAAGAAAGAGTGCAGTGTGTTGCCCATGATTCAGCAGACACAGAGGAGCCCCGAGGGACCTATGGGCCACGTTGTTCTCAGCAGGCCTACAGAGGTGTGGAGGTAGTCAGGGATATTGGAATGAAAATGCTCCCTCGTGGGTCCTAGGAGTGCTGAAAAGGGTCCTTCCTTTAAAATAAAGCAGAACAGCGACTAAGAGCTCATGGAGAGAGCTGCATGCCTCCCTTTCTGCATGGCTACTCAGAGCCTTACCTCGAGGACAGGACAGATTTGAGATTCCCTTTAGCTCTAGAGCATGGCAAGATGAGTCCCACACCGGACTATGAAGCACACTGTGTAGCCAGAGAAAACACATTTTCTTCCCAGACCAATGCCTACAATAGCCAGGGGCCTGTCAACAGCAGAGAATTCAGGGATCTTCAAGGCAGCATGAATGGAGCTTTCAAAATGAAAAAGCAAGTCTACTACCAACATGCCCCCATTTCCATAGGCACAAACAGCATACATCCCTGTGGTTTCAAAGAACTCAAAAGAGACACAGAGTACACATTGGTTCCTTCCCTGAATCACATTCTCGAGGCAGAGTGTTCTGCATGTGGTGAACGGCCTCATCCAAGTAACATCCTAGCTAGGCCTCAGGGCCCGTGTCTCTTCAAAAGCCTGCAGTGCTATAGGAAAAACTGTGCTTTAGTTGCAAAAGGAAAGCAAGCCGTCTTACTCCTGGAGGCAGGGTGACTTCAGGTAGGAGGTCCTGATTGGAAGGAGAAGCCTAGTGTTTTTCTCTGTGCAGCTCAGACTAGGGATTGAGTGCGATTTCCACGGCATGTTGGAACTTGCTTGAACGTTGCTCTTGAACCTGTGCGAGTGCTGTGAATCAAGATATCACAAGAAAGTGCAGTGTGCTCCCCATGACTCAGCAGACACAGAGGACCTCCGTGGGACCTATGGGCCTCGTTGTTGTTCAGCGGGCCTACAGGGGTGTGGAGGTACTCAGTGATCTTGGAACTAAAATGATGCTCACCCGAGGGAGTTAGGAGTCCTGAAAAGGGTACGTCCTTTAAAATAAAGCAGAATAGCGACTAAGAGCACATGGAAAGAGCTGCATGCCTCCCTTTCTGCATGGCCACTCGGGGCCTCACCACGAGGCAAGGACAGATTTGAGATTCCCTTTAACTCTAGAGCATGGCAAGATGAGTCCCACCGCGGACTATGAAGCACACTGTGTAGCCAGAGAAAACACATTTTCTTCCCAGACCAATGCGTACAATAGCCAGGGGCCTGTGAACGGCAGAGAATTTCAGGGAGCTTCAAGGCAGCATGAATGGAGCTATCAAAATGGATAAGGAAGTCTACTACCAACATGAGCCCATTTCCATAGGCACAAACAGCATACATCCCTGTGGTTTCAAAGAACTCAAAAGAGACACAGAGTACACACTGGTTCCTTCCCTGAATCAAATTCTCGAGGCAGGGTGTTCTGCATGTAGTGAACCGCCTCAACCAAGGAACGCCCTAGTTAGGCCTGGGGCCAGTGCCTCTTCAAAAGCCTGAAAAGCGTACTGGCGTTAAAATGCTGAAGATAAGCGACTACGGCCTCATGGAAACTGCTACACGCCCGGGTGCTACAGGAAAGACTGTGCTTTAGTTGCAATACGAACGCAACCGATTTTTTCCTGGAGTCAGGGTGACTTCAGGTAGGAGGTCCTGGAAGGAAGGCGAAGCCTAGTGTTTTTCTCAGTTCAGCTCAGACTAGGGAATGGGTGAGACTTCCACAGTATGTTGGATCTTGCCAAAACAGTGCTCGTGAACCTGTGCGAGTGCTGTGAATCAAGATATCACAAGAAAGAGTGCAGTGTGTTGCCCATGATTCAGCAGACACAGAGGAGCCCCGAGGGACCTATGGGCCACGTTGTTCTCAGCAGGCCTACAGAGGTGTGGAGGTAGTCAGGGATATTGGAATGAAAATGCTCCCTCGTGGGTCCTAGGAGTGCTGAAAAGGGTCCTTCCTTTAAAATAAAGCAGAACAGCGACTAAGAGCTCATGGAGAGAGCTGCATGCCTCCCTTTCTGCATGGCTACTCAGAGCCTTACCTCGAGGACAGGACAGATTTGAGATTCCCTTTAGCTCTAGAGCATGGCAAGATGAGTCCCACACCGGACTATGAAGCACACTGTGTAGCCAGAGAAAACACATTTTCTTCCCAGACCAATGCCTACAATAGCCAGGGGCCTGTCAACAGCAGAGAATTCAGGGATCTTCAAGGCAGCATGAATGGAGCTTTCAAAATGAAAAAGCAAGTCTACTACCAACATGCCCCCATTTCCATAGGCACAAACAGCATACATCCCTGTGGTTTCAAAGAACTCAAAAGAGACACAGAGTACACATTGGTTCCTTCCCTGAATCACATTCTCGAGGCAGAGTGTTCTGCATGTGGTGAACGGCCTCATCCAAGTAACATCCTAGCTAGGCCTCAGGGCCCGTGTCTCTTCAAAAGCCTGCAGTGCTATAGGAAAAACTGTGCTTTAGTTGCAAAAGGAAAGCAAGCCGTCTTACTCCTGGAGGCAGGGTGACTTCAGGTAGGAGGTCCTGATTGGAAGGAGAAGCCTAGTGTTTTTCTCTGTGCAGCTCAGACTAGGGATTGAGTGCGATTTCCACGGCATGTTGGAACTTGCTTGAACGTTGCTCTTGAACCTGTGCGAGTGCTGTGAATCAAGATATCACAAGAAAGTGCAGTGTGCTCCCCATGACTCAGCAGACACAGAGGACCTCCGTGGGACCTATGGGCCTCGTTGTTGTTCAGCGGGCCTACAGGGGTGTGGAGGTACTCAGTGATCTTGGAACTAAAATGATGCTCACCCGAGGGAGTTAGGAGTCCTGAAAAGGGTACGTCCTTTAAAATAAAGCAGAATAGCGACTAAGAGCACATGGAAAGAGCTGCATGCCTCCCTTTCTGCATGGCCACTCGGGGCCTCACCACGAGGCAAGGACAGATTTGAGATTCCCTTTAACTCTAGAGCATGGCAAGATGAGTCCCACCGCGGACTATGAAGCACACTGTGTAGCCAGAGAAAACACATTTTCTTCCCAGACCAATGCGTACAATAGCCAGGGGCCTGTGAACGGCAGAGAATTTCAGGGAGCTTCAAGGCAGCATGAATGGAGCTATCAAAATGGATAAGGAAGTCTACTACCAACATGAGCCCATTTCCATAGGCACAAACAGCATACATCCCTGTGGTTTCAAAGAACTCAAAAGAGACACAGAGTACACACTGGTTCCTTCCCTGAATCAAATTCTCGAGGCAGGGTGTTCTGCATGTAGTGAACCGCCTCAACCAAGGAACGCCCTAGTTAGGCCTGGGGCCAGTGCCTCTTCAAAAGCCTGAAAAGCGTACTGGCGTTAAAATGCTGAAGATAAGCGACTACGGCCTCATGGAAACTGCTACACGCCCGGGTGCTACAGGAAAGACTGTGCTTTAGTTGCAATACGAACGCAACCGATTTTTTCCTGGAGTCAGGGTGACTTCAGGTAGGAGGTCCTGGAAGGAAGGCGAAGCCTAGTGTTTTTCTCAGTTCAGCTCAGACTAGGGAATGGGTGAGACTTCCACAGTATGTTGGATCTTGCCAAAACAGTGCTCGTGAACCTGTGCGAGTGCTGTGAATCAAGATATCACAAGAAAGAGTGCAGTGTGTTGCCCATGATTCAGCAGACACAGAGGAGCCCCGAGGGACCTATGGGCCACGTTGTTCTCAGCAGGCCTACAGAGGTGTGGAGGTAGTCAGGGATATTGGAATGAAAATGCTCCCTCGTGGGTCCTAGGAGTGCTGAAAAGGGTCCTTCCTTTAAAATAAAGCAGAACAGCGACTAAGAGCTCATGGAGAGAGCTGCATGCCTCCCTTTCTGCATGGCTACTCAGAGCCTTACCTCGAGGACAGGACAGATTTGAGATTCCCTTTAGCTCTAGAGCATGGCAAGATGAGTCCCACACCGGACTATGAAGCACACTGTGTAGCCAGAGAAAACACATTTTCTTCCCAGACCAATGCCTACAATAGCCAGGGGCCTGTCAACAGCAGAGAATTCAGGGATCTTCAAGGCAGCATGAATGGAGCTTTCAAAATGAAAAAGCAAGTCTACTACCAACATGCCCCCATTTCCATAGGCACAAACAGCATACATCCCTGTGGTTTCAAAGAACTCAAAAGAGACACAGAGTACACATTGGTTCCTTCCCTGAATCACATTCTCGAGGCAGAGTGTTCTGCATGTGGTGAACGGCCTCATCCAAGTAACATCCTAGCTAGGCCTCAGGGCCCGTGTCTCTTCAAAAGCCTGCAGTGCTATAGGAAAAACTGTGCTTTAGTTGCAAAAGGAAAGCAAGCCGTCTTACTCCTGGAGGCAGGGTGACTTCAGGTAGGAGGTCCTGATTGGAAGGAGAAGCCTAGTGTTTTTCTCTGTGCAGCTCAGACTAGGGATTGAGTGCGATTTCCACGGCATGTTGGAACTTGCTTGAACGTTGCTCTTGAACCTGTGCGAGTGCTGTGAATCAAGATATCACAAGAAAGTGCAGTGTGCTCCCCATGACTCAGCAGACACAGAGGACCTCCGTGGGACCTATGGGCCTCGTTGTTGTTCAGCGGGCCTACAGGGGTGTGGAGGTACTCAGTGATCTTGGAACTAAAATGATGCTCACCCGAGGGAGTTAGGAGTCCTGAAAAGGGTACGTCCTTTAAAATAAAGCAGAATAGCGACTAAGAGCACATGGAAAGAGCTGCATGCCTCCCTTTCTGCATGGCCACTCGGGGCCTCACCACGAGGCAAGGACAGATTTGAGATTCCCTTTAACTCTAGAGCATGGCAAGATGAGTCCCACCGCGGACTATGAAGCACACTGTGTAGCCAGAGAAAACACATTTTCTTCCCAGACCAATGCGTACAATAGCCAGGGGCCTGTGAACGGCAGAGAATTTCAGGGAGCTTCAAGGCAGCATGAATGGAGCTATCAAAATGGATAAGGAAGTCTACTACCAACATGAGCCCATTTCCATAGGCACAAACAGCATACATCCCTGTGGTTTCAAAGAACTCAAAAGAGACACAGAGTACACACTGGTTCCTTCCCTGAATCAAATTCTCGAGGCAGGGTGTTCTGCATGTAGTGAACCGCCTCAACCAAGGAACGCCCTAGTTAGGCCTGGGGCCAGTGCCTCTTCAAAAGCCTGAAAAGCGTACTGGCGTTAAAATGCTGAAGATAAGCGACTACGGCCTCATGGAAACTGCTACACGCCCGGGTGCTACAGGAAAGACTGTGCTTTAGTTGCAATACGAACGCAACCGATTTTTTCCTGGAGTCAGGGTGACTTCAGGTAGGAGGTCCTGGAAGGAAGGCGAAGCCTAGTGTTTTTCTCAGTTCAGCTCAGACTAGGGAATGGGTGAGACTTCCACAGTATGTTGGATCTTGCCAAAACAGTGCTCGTGAACCTGTGCGAGTGCTGTGAATCAAGATATCACAAGAAAGAGTGCAGTGTGTTGCCCATGATTCAGCAGACACAGAGGAGCCCCGAGGGACCTATGGGCCACGTTGTTCTCAGCAGGCCTACAGAGGTGTGGAGGTAGTCAGGGATATTGGAATGAAAATGCTCCCTCGTGGGTCCTAGGAGTGCTGAAAAGGGTCCTTCCTTTAAAATAAAGCAGAACAGCGACTAAGAGCTCATGGAGAGAGCTGCATGCCTCCCTTTCTGCATGGCTACTCAGAGCCTTACCTCGAGGACAGGACAGATTTGAGATTCCCTTTAGCTCTAGAGCATGGCAAGATGAGTCCCACACCGGACTATGAAGCACACTGTGTAGCCAGAGAAAACACATTTTCTTCCCAGACCAATGCCTACAATAGCCAGGGGCCTGTCAACAGCAGAGAATTCAGGGATCTTCAAGGCAGCATGAATGGAGCTTTCAAAATGAAAAAGCAAGTCTACTACCAACATGCCCCCATTTCCATAGGCACAAACAGCATACATCCCTGTGGTTTCAAAGAACTCAAAAGAGACACAGAGTACACATTGGTTCCTTCCCTGAATCACATTCTCGAGGCAGAGTGTTCTGCATGTGGTGAACGGCCTCATCCAAGTAACATCCTAGCTAGGCCTCAGGGCCCGTGTCTCTTCAAAAGCCTGCAGTGCTATAGGAAAAACTGTGCTTTAGTTGCAAAAGGAAAGCAAGCCGTCTTACTCCTGGAGGCAGGGTGACTTCAGGTAGGAGGTCCTGATTGGAAGGAGAAGCCTAGTGTTTTTCTCTGTGCAGCTCAGACTAGGGATTGAGTGCGATTTCCACGGCATGTTGGAACTTGCTTGAACGTTGCTCTTGAACCTGTGCGAGTGCTGTGAATCAAGATATCACAAGAAAGTGCAGTGTGCTCCCCATGACTCAGCAGACACAGAGGACCTCCGTGGGACCTATGGGCCTCGTTGTTGTTCAGCGGGCCTACAGGGGTGTGGAGGTACTCAGTGATCTTGGAACTAAAATGATGCTCACCCGAGGGAGTTAGGAGTCCTGAAAAGGGTACGTCCTTTAAAATAAAGCAGAATAGCGACTAAGAGCACATGGAAAGAGCTGCATGCCTCCCTTTCTGCATGGCCACTCGGGGCCTCACCACGAGGCAAGGACAGATTTGAGATTCCCTTTAACTCTAGAGCATGGCAAGATGAGTCCCACCGCGGACTATGAAGCACACTGTGTAGCCAGAGAAAACACATTTTCTTCCCAGACCAATGCGTACAATAGCCAGGGGCCTGTGAACGGCAGAGAATTTCAGGGAGCTTCAAGGCAGCATGAATGGAGCTATCAAAATGGATAAGGAAGTCTACTACCAACATGAGCCCATTTCCATAGGCACAAACAGCATACATCCCTGTGGTTTCAAAGAACTCAAAAGAGACACAGAGTACACACTGGTTCCTTCCCTGAATCAAATTCTCGAGGCAGGGTGTTCTGCATGTAGTGAACCGCCTCAACCAAGGAACGCCCTAGTTAGGCCTGGGGCCAGTGCCTCTTCAAAAGCCTGAAAAGCGTACTGGCGTTAAAATGCTGAAGATAAGCGACTACGGCCTCATGGAAACTGCTACACGCCCGGGTGCTACAGGAAAGACTGTGCTTTAGTTGCAATACGAACGCAACCGATTTTTTCCTGGAGTCAGGGTGACTTCAGGTAGGAGGTCCTGGAAGGAAGGCGAAGCCTAGTGTTTTTCTCAGTTCAGCTCAGACTAGGGAATGGGTGAGACTTCCACAGTATGTTGGATCTTGCCAAAACAGTGCTCGTGAACCTGTGCGAGTGCTGTGAATCAAGATATCACAAGAAAGAGTGCAGTGTGTTGCCCATGATTCAGCAGACACAGAGGAGCCCCGAGGGACCTATGGGCCACGTTGTTCTCAGCAGGCCTACAGAGGTGTGGAGGTAGTCAGGGATATTGGAATGAAAATGCTCCCTCGTGGGTCCTAGGAGTGCTGAAAAGGGTCCTTCCTTTAAAATAAAGCAGAACAGCGACTAAGAGCTCATGGAGAGAGCTGCATGCCTCCCTTTCTGCATGGCTACTCAGAGCCTTACCTCGAGGACAGGACAGATTTGAGATTCCCTTTAGCTCTAGAGCATGGCAAGATGAGTCCCACACCGGACTATGAAGCACACTGTGTAGCCAGAGAAAACACATTTTCTTCCCAGACCAATGCCTACAATAGCCAGGGGCCTGTCAACAGCAGAGAATTCAGGGATCTTCAAGGCAGCATGAATGGAGCTTTCAAAATGAAAAAGCAAGTCTACTACCAACATGCCCCCATTTCCATAGGCACAAACAGCATACATCCCTGTGGTTTCAAAGAACTCAAAAGAGACACAGAGTACACATTGGTTCCTTCCCTGAATCACATTCTCGAGGCAGAGTGTTCTGCATGTGGTGAACGGCCTCATCCAAGTAACATCCTAGCTAGGCCTCAGGGCCCGTGTCTCTTCAAAAGCCTGCAGTGCTATAGGAAAAACTGTGCTTTAGTTGCAAAAGGAAAGCAAGCCGTCTTACTCCTGGAGGCAGGGTGACTTCAGGTAGGAGGTCCTGATTGGAAGGAGAAGCCTAGTGTTTTTCTCTGTGCAGCTCAGACTAGGGATTGAGTGCGATTTCCACGGCATGTTGGAACTTGCTTGAACGTTGCTCTTGAACCTGTGCGAGTGCTGTGAATCAAGATATCACAAGAAAGTGCAGTGTGCTCCCCATGACTCAGCAGACACAGAGGACCTCCGTGGGACCTATGGGCCTCGTTGTTGTTCAGCGGGCCTACAGGGGTGTGGAGGTACTCAGTGATCTTGGAACTAAAATGATGCTCACCCGAGGGAGTTAGGAGTCCTGAAAAGGGTACGTCCTTTAAAATAAAGCAGAATAGCGACTAAGAGCACATGGAAAGAGCTGCATGCCTCCCTTTCTGCATGGCCACTCGGGGCCTCACCACGAGGCAAGGACAGATTTGAGATTCCCTTTAACTCTAGAGCATGGCAAGATGAGTCCCACCGCGGACTATGAAGCACACTGTGTAGCCAGAGAAAACACATTTTCTTCCCAGACCAATGCGTACAATAGCCAGGGGCCTGTGAACGGCAGAGAATTTCAGGGAGCTTCAAGGCAGCATGAATGGAGCTATCAAAATGGATAAGGAAGTCTACTACCAACATGAGCCCATTTCCATAGGCACAAACAGCATACATCCCTGTGGTTTCAAAGAACTCAAAAGAGACACAGAGTACACACTGGTTCCTTCCCTGAATCAAATTCTCGAGGCAGGGTGTTCTGCATGTAGTGAACCGCCTCAACCAAGGAACGCCCTAGTTAGGCCTGGGGCCAGTGCCTCTTCAAAAGCCTGAAAAGCGTACTGGCGTTAAAATGCTGAAGATAAGCGACT
Organism: Balaenoptera physalus; assembly: GCF_965194825.1. Taxonomy (NCBI): domain Eukaryota; kingdom Metazoa; phylum Chordata; class Mammalia; order Artiodactyla; family Balaenopteridae; genus Balaenoptera; species Balaenoptera physalus. The sequence goes on from NW_028125142.1 coordinate 44,397, forward strand.
ACGGCCTCATGGAAACTGCTACACGCCCGGGTGCTACAGGAAAGACTGTGCTTTAGTTGCAATACGAACGCAACCGATTTTTTCCTGGAGTCAGGGTGACTTCAGGTAGGAGGTCCTGGAAGGAAGGCGAAGCCTAGTGTTTTTCTCAGTTCAGCTCAGACTAGGGAATGGGTGAGACTTCCACAGTATGTTGGATCTTGCCAAAACAGTGCTCGTGAACCTGTGCGAGTGCTGTGAATCAAGATATCACAAGAAAGAGTGCAGTGTGTTGCCCATGATTCAGCAGACACAGAGGAGCCCCGAGGGACCTATGGGCCACGTTGTTCTCAGCAGGCCTACAGAGGTGTGGAGGTAGTCAGGGATATTGGAATGAAAATGCTCCCTCGTGGGTCCTAGGAGTGCTGAAAAGGGTCCTTCCTTTAAAATAAAGCAGAACAGCGACTAAGAGCTCATGGAGAGAGCTGCATGCCTCCCTTTCTGCATGGCTACTCAGAGCCTTACCTCGAGGACAGGACAGATTTGAGATTCCCTTTAGCTCTAGAGCATGGCAAGATGAGTCCCACACCGGACTATGAAGCACACTGTGTAGCCAGAGAAAACACATTTTCTTCCCAGACCAATGCCTACAATAGCCAGGGGCCTGTCAACAGCAGAGAATTCAGGGATCTTCAAGGCAGCATGAATGGAGCTTTCAAAATGAAAAAGCAAGTCTACTACCAACATGCCCCCATTTCCATAGGCACAAACAGCATACATCCCTGTGGTTTCAAAGAACTCAAAAGAGACACAGAGTACACATTGGTTCCTTCCCTGAATCACATTCTCGAGGCAGAGTGTTCTGCATGTGGTGAACGGCCTCATCCAAGTAACATCCTAGCTAGGCCTCAGGGCCCGTGTCTCTTCAAAAGCCTGCAGTGCTATAGGAAAAACTGTGCTTTAGTTGCAAAAGGAAAGCAAGCCGTCTTACTCCTGGAGGCAGGGTGACTTCAGGTAGGAGGTCCTGATTGGAAGGAGAAGCCTAGTGTTTTTCTCTGTGCAGCTCAGACTAGGGATTGAGTGCGATTTCCACGGCATGTTGGAACTTGCTTGAACGTTGCTCTTGAACCTGTGCGAGTGCTGTGAATCAAGATATCACAAGAAAGTGCAGTGTGCTCCCCATGACTCAGCAGACACAGAGGACCTCCGTGGGACCTATGGGCCTCGTTGTTGTTCAGCGGGCCTACAGGGGTGTGGAGGTACTCAGTGATCTTGGAACTAAAATGATGCTCACCCGAGGGAGTTAGGAGTCCTGAAAAGGGTACGTCCTTTAAAATAAAGCAGAATAGCGACTAAGAGCACATGGAAAGAGCTGCATGCCTCCCTTTCTGCATGGCCACTCGGGGCCTCACCACGAGGCAAGGACAGATTTGAGATTCCCTTTAACTCTAGAGCATGGCAAGATGAGTCCCACCGCGGACTATGAAGCACACTGTGTAGCCAGAGAAAACACATTTTCTTCCCAGACCAATGCGTACAATAGCCAGGGGCCTGTGAACGGCAGAGAATTTCAGGGAGCTTCAAGGCAGCATGAATGGAGCTATCAAAATGGATAAGGAAGTCTACTACCAACATGAGCCCATTTCCATAGGCACAAACAGCATACATCCCTGTGGTTTCAAAGAACTCAAAAGAGACACAGAGTACACACTGGTTCCTTCCCTGAATCAAATTCTCGAGGCAGGGTGTTCTGCATGTAGTGAACCGCCTCAACCAAGGAACGCCCTAGTTAGGCCTGGGGCCAGTGCCTCTTCAAAAGCCTGAAAAGCGTACTGGCGTTAAAATGCTGAAGATAAGCGACTACGGCCTCATGGAAACTGCTACACGCCCGGGTGCTACAGGAAAGACTGTGCTTTAGTTGCAATACGAACGCAACCGATTTTTTCCTGGAGTCAGGGTGACTTCAGGTAGGAGGTCCTGGAAGGAAGGCGAAGCCTAGTGTTTTTCTCAGTTCAGCTCAGACTAGGGAATGGGTGAGACTTCCACAGTATGTTGGATCTTGCCAAAACAGTGCTCGTGAACCTGTGCGAGTGCTGTGAATCAAGATATCACAAGAAAGAGTGCAGTGTGTTGCCCATGATTCAGCAGACACAGAGGAGCCCCGAGGGACCTATGGGCCACGTTGTTCTCAGCAGGCCTACAGAGGTGTGGAGGTAGTCAGGGATATTGGAATGAAAATGCTCCCTCGTGGGTCCTAGGAGTGCTGAAAAGGGTCCTTCCTTTAAAATAAAGCAGAACAGCGACTAAGAGCTCATGGAGAGAGCTGCATGCCTCCCTTTCTGCATGGCTACTCAGAGCCTTACCTCGAGGACAGGACAGATTTGAGATTCCCTTTAGCTCTAGAGCATGGCAAGATGAGTCCCACACCGGACTATGAAGCACACTGTGTAGCCAGAGAAAACACATTTTCTTCCCAGACCAATGCCTACAATAGCCAGGGGCCTGTCAACAGCAGAGAATTCAGGGATCTTCAAGGCAGCATGAATGGAGCTTTCAAAATGAAAAAGCAAGTCTACTACCAACATGCCCCCATTTCCATAGGCACAAACAGCATACATCCCTGTGGTTTCAAAGAACTCAAAAGAGACACAGAGTACACATTGGTTCCTTCCCTGAATCACATTCTCGAGGCAGAGTGTTCTGCATGTGGTGAACGGCCTCATCCAAGTAACATCCTAGCTAGGCCTCAGGGCCCGTGTCTCTTCAAAAGCCTGCAGTGCTATAGGAAAAACTGTGCTTTAGTTGCAAAAGGAAAGCAAGCCGTCTTACTCCTGGAGGCAGGGTGACTTCAGGTAGGAGGTCCTGATTGGAAGGAGAAGCCTAGTGTTTTTCTCTGTGCAGCTCAGACTAGGGATTGAGTGCGATTTCCACGGCATGTTGGAACTTGCTTGAACGTTGCTCTTGAACCTGTGCGAGTGCTGTGAATCAAGATATCACAAGAAAGTGCAGTGTGCTCCCCATGACTCAGCAGACACAGAGGACCTCCGTGGGACCTATGGGCCTCGTTGTTGTTCAGCGGGCCTACAGGGGTGTGGAGGTACTCAGTGATCTTGGAACTAAAATGATGCTCACCCGAGGGAGTTAGGAGTCCTGAAAAGGGTACGTCCTTTAAAATAAAGCAGAATAGCGACTAAGAGCACATGGAAAGAGCTGCATGCCTCCCTTTCTGCATGGCCACTCGGGGCCTCACCACGAGGCAAGGACAGATTTGAGATTCCCTTTAACTCTAGAGCATGGCAAGATGAGTCCCACCGCGGACTATGAAGCACACTGTGTAGCCAGAGAAAACACATTTTCTTCCCAGACCAATGCGTACAATAGCCAGGGGCCTGTGAACGGCAGAGAATTTCAGGGAGCTTCAAGGCAGCATGAATGGAGCTATCAAAATGGATAAGGAAGTCTACTACCAACATGAGCCCATTTCCATAGGCACAAACAGCATACATCCCTGTGGTTTCAAAGAACTCAAAAGAGACACAGAGTACACACTGGTTCCTTCCCTGAATCAAATTCTCGAGGCAGGGTGTTCTGCATGTAGTGAACCGCCTCAACCAAGGAACGCCCTAGTTAGGCCTGGGGCCAGTGCCTCTTCAAAAGCCTGAAAAGCGTACTGGCGTTAAAATGCTGAAGATAAGCGACTACGGCCTCATGGAAACTGCTACACGCCCGGGTGCTACAGGAAAGACTGTGCTTTAGTTGCAATACGAACGCAACCGATTTTTTCCTGGAGTCAGGGTGACTTCAGGTAGGAGGTCCTGGAAGGAAGGCGAAGCCTAGTGTTTTTCTCAGTTCAGCTCAGACTAGGGAATGGGTGAGACTTCCACAGTATGTTGGATCTTGCCAAAACAGTGCTCGTGAACCTGTGCGAGTGCTGTGAATCAAGATATCACAAGAAAGAGTGCAGTGTGTTGCCCATGATTCAGCAGACACAGAGGAGCCCCGAGGGACCTATGGGCCACGTTGTTCTCAGCAGGCCTACAGAGGTGTGGAGGTAGTCAGGGATATTGGAATGAAAATGCTCCCTCGTGGGTCCTAGGAGTGCTGAAAAGGGTCCTTCCTTTAAAATAAAGCAGAACAGCGACTAAGAGCTCATGGAGAGAGCTGCATGCCTCCCTTTCTGCATGGCTACTCAGAGCCTTACCTCGAGGACAGGACAGATTTGAGATTCCCTTTAGCTCTAGAGCATGGCAAGATGAGTCCCACACCGGACTATGAAGCACACTGTGTAGCCAGAGAAAACACATTTTCTTCCCAGACCAATGCCTACAATAGCCAGGGGCCTGTCAACAGCAGAGAATTCAGGGATCTTCAAGGCAGCATGAATGGAGCTTTCAAAATGAAAAAGCAAGTCTACTACCAACATGCCCCCATTTCCATAGGCACAAACAGCATACATCCCTGTGGTTTCAAAGAACTCAAAAGAGACACAGAGTACACATTGGTTCCTTCCCTGAATCACATTCTCGAGGCAGAGTGTTCTGCATGTGGTGAACGGCCTCATCCAAGTAACATCCTAGCTAGGCCTCAGGGCCCGTGTCTCTTCAAAAGCCTGCAGTGCTATAGGAAAAACTGTGCTTTAGTTGCAAAAGGAAAGCAAGCCGTCTTACTCCTGGAGGCAGGGTGACTTCAGGTAGGAGGTCCTGATTGGAAGGAGAAGCCTAGTGTTTTTCTCTGTGCAGCTCAGACTAGGGATTGAGTGCGATTTCCACGGCATGTTGGAACTTGCTTGAACGTTGCTCTTGAACCTGTGCGAGTGCTGTGAATCAAGATATCACAAGAAAGTGCAGTGTGCTCCCCATGACTCAGCAGACACAGAGGACCTCCGTGGGACCTATGGGCCTCGTTGTTGTTCAGCGGGCCTACAGGGGTGTGGAGGTACTCAGTGATCTTGGAACTAAAATGATGCTCACCCGAGGGAGTTAGGAGTCCTGAAAAGGGTACGTCCTTTAAAATAAAGCAGAATAGCGACTAAGAGCACATGGAAAGAGCTGCATGCCTCCCTTTCTGCATGGCCACTCGGGGCCTCACCACGAGGCAAGGACAGATTTGAGATTCCCTTTAACTCTAGAGCATGGCAAGATGAGTCCCACCGCGGACTATGAAGCACACTGGGTAGCCAGAGAAAACACATTTTCTTCCCAGACCAATGCGTACAATAGCCAGGGGCCTGTGAACGGCAGAGAATTTCAGGGAGCTTCAAGGCAGCATGAATGGAGCTATCAAAATGGATAAGGAAGTCTACTACCAACATGAGCCCATTTCCATAGGCACAAACAGCATACATCCCTGTGGTTTCAAAGAACTCAAAAGAGACACAGAGTACACACTGGTTCCTTCCCTGAATCAAATTCTCGAGGCAGGGTGTTCTGCATGTAGTGAACCGCCTCAACCAAGGAACGCCCTAGTTAGGCCTGGGGCCAGTGCCTCTTCAAAAGCCTGAAAAGCGTACTGGCGTTAAAATGCTGAAGATAAGCGACTACGGCCTCATGGAAACTGCTACACGCCCGGGTGCTACAGGAAAGACTGTGCTTTAGTTGCAATACGAACGCAACCGATTTTTTCCTGGAGTCAGGGTGACTTCAGGTAGGAGGTCCTGGAAGGAAGGCGAAGCCTAGTGTTTTTCTCAGTTCAGCTCAGACTAGGGAATGGGTGAGACTTCCACAGTATGTTGGATCTTGCCAAAACAGTGCTCGTGAACCTGTGCGAGTGCTGTGAATCAAGATATCACAAGAAAGAGTGCAGTGTGTTGCCCATGATTCAGCAGACACAGAGGAGCCCCGAGGGACCTATGGGCCACGTTGTTCTCAGCAGGCCTACAGAGGTGTGGAGGTAGTCAGGGATATTGGAATGAAAATGCTCCCTCGTGGGTCCTAGGAGTGCTGAAAAGGGTCCTTCCTTTAAAATAAAGCAGAACAGCGACTAAGAGCTCATGGAGAGAGCTGCATGCCTCCCTTTCTGCATGGCTACTCAGAGCCTTACCTCGAGGACAGGACAGATTTGAGATTCCCTTTAGCTCTAGAGCATGGCAAGATGAGTCCCACACCGGACTATGAAGCACACTGTGTAGCCAGAGAAAACACATTTTCTTCCCAGACCAATGCCTACAATAGCCAGGGGCCTGTCAACAGCAGAGAATTCAGGGATCTTCAAGGCAGCATGAATGGAGCTTTCAAAATGAAAAAGCAAGTCTACTACCAACATGCCCCCATTTCCATAGGCACAAACAGCATACATCCCTGTGGTTTCAAAGAACTCAAAAGAGACACAGAGTACACATTGGTTCCTTCCCTGAATCACATTCTCGAGGCAGAGTGTTCTGCATGTGGTGAACGGCCTCATCCAAGTAACATCCTAGCTAGGCCTCAGGGCCCGTGTCTCTTCAAAAGCCTGCAGTGCTATAGGAAAAACTGTGCTTTAGTTGCAAAAGGAAAGCAAGCCGTCTTACTCCTGGAGGCAGGGTGACTTCAGGTAGGAGGTCCTGATTGGAAGGAGAAGCCTAGTGTTTTTCTCTGTGCAGCTCAGACTAGGGATTGAGTGCGATTTCCACGGCATGTTGGAACTTGCTTGAACGTTGCTCTTGAACCTGTGCGAGTGCTGTGAATCAAGATATCACAAGAAAGTGCAGTGTGCTCCCCATGACTCAGCAGACACAGAGGACCTCCGTGGGACCTATGGGCCTCGTTGTTGTTCAGCGGGCCTACAGGGGTGTGGAGGTACTCAGTGATCTTGGAACTAAAATGATGCTCACCCGAGGGAGTTAGGAGTCCTGAAAAGGGTACGTCCTTTAAAATAAAGCAGAATAGCGACTAAGAGCACATGGAAAGAGCTGCATGCCTCCCTTTCTGCATGGCCACTCGGGGCCTCACCACGAGGCAAGGACAGATTTGAGATTCCCTTTAACTCTAGAGCATGGCAAGATGAGTCCCACCGCGGACTATGAAGCACACTGTGTAGCCAGAGAAAACACATTTTCTTCCCAGACCAATGCGTACAATAGCCAGGGGCCTGTGAACAGCAGAGAATTTCAGGGAGCTTCAAGGCAGCATGAATGGAGCTATCAAAATGGATAAGGAAGTCTACTACCAACATGAGCCCATTTCCATAGGCACAAACAGCATACATCCCTGTGGTTTCAAAGAACTCAAAAGAGACACAGAGTACACACTGGTTCCTTCCCTGAATCAAATTCTCGAGGCAGGGTGTTCTGCATGTAGTGAACCGCCTCAACCAAGGAACGCCCTAGTTAGGCCTGGGGCCAGTGCCTCTTCAAAAGCCTGAAAAGCGTACTGGCGTTAAAATGCTGAAGATAAGCGACTACGGCCTCATGGAAACTGCTACACGCCCGGGTGCTACAGGAAAGACTGTGCTTTAGTTGCAATACGAACGCAACCGATTTTTTCCTGGAGTCAGGGTGACTTCAGGTAGGAGGTCCTGGAAGGAAGGCGAAGCCTAGTGTTTTTCTCAGTTCAGCTCAGACTAGGGAATGGGTGAGACTTCCACAGTATGTTGGATCTTGCCAAAACAGTGCTCGTGAACCTGTGCGAGTGCTGTGAATCAAGATATCACAAGAAAGTGCAGTGTGCTCCCCATGACTCAGCAGACACAGAGGACCTCCGTGGGACCTATGGGCCTCGTTGTTGTTCAGCGGGCCTACAGGGGTGTGGAGGTACTCAGTGATCTTGGAACTAAAATGATGCTCACCCGAGGGAGTTAGGAGTCCTGAAAAGGGTACGTCCTTTAAAATAAAGCAGAATAGCGACTAAGAGCACATGGAAAGAGCTGCATGCCTCCCTTTCTGCATGGCCACTCGGGGCCTCACCACGAGGCAAGGACAGATTTGAGATTCCCTTTAACTCTAGAGCATGGCAAGATGAGTCCCACCGCGGACTATGAAGCACACTGTGTAGCCAGAGAAAACACATTTTCTTCCCAGACCAATGCGTACAATAGCCAGGGGCCTGTGAACGGCAGAGAATTTCAGGGAGCTTCAAGGCAGCATGAATGGAGCTATCAAAATGGATAAGGAAGTCTACTACCAACATGAGCCCATTTCCATAGGCACAAACAGCATACATCCCTGTGGTTTCAAAGAACTCAAAAGAGACACAGAGTACACACTGGTTCCTTCCCTGAATCAAATTCTCGAGGCAGGGTGTTCTGCATGTAGTGAACCGCCTCAACCAAGGAACGCCCTAGTTAGGCCTGGGGCCAGTGCCTCTTCAAAAGCCTGAAAAGCGTACTGGCGTTAAAATGCTGAAGATAAGCGACTACGGCCTCATGGAAACTGCTACACGCCCGGGTGCTACAGGAAAGACTGTGCTTTAGTTGCAATACGAACGCAACCGATTTTTTCCTGGAGTCAGGGTGACTTCAGGTAGGAGGTCCTGGAAGGAAGGCGAAGCCTAGTGTTTTTCTCAGTTCAGCTCAGACTAGGGAATGGGTGAGACTTCCACAGTATGTTGGATCTTGCCAAAACAGTGCTCGTGAACCTGTGCGAGTGCTGTGAATCAAGATATCACAAGAAAGTGCAGTGTGCTCCCCATGACTCAGCAGACACAGAGGACCTCCGTGGGACCTATGGGCCTCGTTGTTGTTCAGCGGGCCTACAGGGGTGTGGAGGTACTCAGTGATCTTGGAACTAAAATGATGCTCACCCGAGGGAGTTAGGAGTCCTGAAAAGGGTACGTCCTTTAAAATAAAGCAGAATAGCGACTAAGAGCACATGGAAAGAGCTGCATGCCTCCCTTTCTGCATGGCCACTCGGGGCCTCACCACGAGGCAAGGACAGATTTGAGATTCCCTTTAACTCTAGAGCATGGCAAGATGAGTCCCACCGCGGACTATGAAGCACACTGTGTAGCCAGAGAAAACACATTTTCTTCCCAGACCAATGCGTACAATAGCCAGGGGCCTGTGAACGGCAGAGAATTTCAGGGAGCTTCAAGGCAGCATGAATGGAGCTATCAAAATGGATAAGGAAGTCTACTACCAACATGAGCCCATTTCCATAGGCACAAACAGCATACATCCCTGTGGTTTCAAAGAACTCAAAAGAGACACAGAGTACACACTGGTTCCTTCCCTGAATCAAATTCTCGAGGCAGGGTGTTCTGCATGTAGTGAACCGCCTCAACCAAGGAACGCCCTAGTTAGGCCTGGGGCCAGTGCCTCTTCAAAAGCCTGAAAAGCGTACTGGCGTTAAAATGCTGAAGATAAGCGACTACGGCCTCATGGAAACTGCTACACGCCCGGGTGCTACAGGAAAGACTGTGCTTTAGTTGCAATACGAACGCAACCGATTTTTTCCTGGAGTCAGGGTGACTTCAGGTAGGAGGTCCTGGAAGGAAGGCGAAGCCTAGTGTTTTTCTCAGTTCAGCTCAGACTAGGGAATGGGTGAGACTTCCACAGTATGTTGGATCTTGCCAAAACAGTGCTCGTGAACCTGTGCGAGTGCTGTGAATCAAGATATCACAAGAAAGAGTGCAGTGTGTTGCCCATGATTCAGCAGACACAGAGGAGCCCCGAGGGACCTATGGGCCACGTTGTTCTCAGCAGGCCTACAGAGGTGTGGAGGTAGTCAGGGATATTGGAATGAAAATGCTCCCTCGTGGGTCCTAGGAGTGCTGAAAAGGGTCCTTCCTTTAAAATAAAGCAGAACAGCGACTAAGAGCTCATGGAGAGAGCTGCATGCCTCCCTTTCTGCATGGCTACTCAGAGCCTTACCTCGAGGACAGGACAGATTTGAGATTCCCTTTAGCTCTAGAGCATGGCAAGATGAGTCCCACACCGGACTATGAAGCACACTGTGTAGCCAGAGAAAACACATTCTCTTCCCAGACCAATGCCTACAATAGCCAGGGGCCTGTCAACAGCAGAGAATTCAGGGATCTTCAAGGCAGCATGAATGGAGCTTTCAAAATGAAAAAGCAAGTCTACTACCAACATGCCCCCATTTCCATAGGCACAAACAGCATACATCCCTGTGGTTTCAAAGAACTCAAAAGAGACACAGAGTACACATTGGTTCCTTTCCTGAATCACATTCTCGAGGCAGAGTGTTCTCTGCATGTGGTGAACGGCCTCATCCAAGTAACATCCTAGCTAGGCCTCAGGGCCCGTGTCTCTTCAAAAGCCTGCAGTGCTATAGGAAAAACTGTGCTTTAGTTGCAAAAGGAAAGCAAGCCGTCTTACTCCTGGAGGCAGGGTGACTTCAGGTAGGAGGTCCTGATTGGAAGGAGAAGCCTAGTGTTTTTCTCTGTGCAGCTCAGACTAGGGATTGAGTGCGATTTCCACGGCATGTTGGAACTTGCTTGAACGTTGCTCTTGAACCTGTGCGAGTGCTGTGAATCAAGATATCACAAGAAAGTGCAGTGTGCTCCCCATGACTCAGCAGACACAGAGGACCTCCGTGGGACCTATGGGCCTCGTTGTTGTTCAGCGGGCCTACAGGGGTGTGGAGGTACTCAGTGATCTTGGAACTAAAATGATGCTCACCCGAGGGAGTTAGGAGTCCTGAAAAGGGTACGTCCTTTAAAATAAAGCAGAATAGCGACTAAGAGCACATGGAAAGAGCTGCATGCCTCCCTTTCTGCATGGCCACTCGGGGCCTCACCACGAGGCAAGGACAGATTTGAGATTCCCTTTAACTCTAGAGCATGGCAAGATGAGTCCCACCGCGGACTATGAAGCACACTGTGTAGCCAGAGAAAACACATTTTCTTCCCAGACCAATGCGTACAATAGCCAGGGGCCTGTGAACGGCAGAGAATTTCAGGGAGCTTCAAGGCAGCATGAATGGAGCTATCAAAATGGATAAGGAAGTCTACTACCAACATGAGCCCATTTCCATAGGCACAAACAGCATACATCCCTGTGGTTTCAAAGAACTCAAAAGAGACACAGAGTACACACTGGTTCCTTCCCTGAATCAAATTCTCGAGGCAGGGTGTTCTGCATGTAGTGAACCGCCTCAACCAAGGAACGCCCTAGTTAGGCCTGGGGCCAGTGCCTCTTCAAAAGCCTGAAAAGCGTACTGGCGTTAAAATGCTGAAGATAAGCGACTACGGCCTCATGGAAACTGCTACACGCCCGGGTGCTACAGGAAAGACTGTGCTTTAGTTGCAATACGAACGCAACCGATTTTTTCCTGGAGTCAGGGTGACTTCAGGTAGGAGGTCCTGGAAGGAAGGCGAAGCCTAGTGTTTTTCTCAGTTCAGCTCAGACTAGGGAATGGGTGAGACTTCCACAGTATGTTGGATCTTGCCAAAACAGTGCTCGTGAACCTGTGCGAGTGCTGTGAATCAAGATATCACAAGAAAGAGTGCAGTGTGTTGCCCATGATTCAGCAGACACAGAGGAGCCCCGAGGGACCTATGGGCCACGTTGTTCTCAGCAGGCCTACAGAGGTGTGGAGGTAGTCAGGGATATTGGAATGAAAATGCTCCCTCGTGGGTCCTAGGAGTGCTGAAAAGGGTCCTTCCTTTAAAATAAAGCAGAACAGCGACTAAGAGCTCATGGAGAGAGCTGCATGCCTCCCTTTCTGCATGGCTACTCAGAGCCTTACCTCGAGGACAGGACAGATTTGAGATTCCCTTTAGCTCTAGAGCATGGCAAGATGAGTCCCACACCGGACTATGAAGCACACTGTGTAGCCAGAGAAAACACATTTTCTTCCCAGACCAATGCCTACAATAGCCAGGGGCCTGTCAACAGCAGAGAATTCAGGGATCTTCAAGGCAGCATGAATGGAGCTTTCAAAATGAAAAAGCAAGTCTACTACCAACATGCCCCCATTTCCATAGGCACAAACAGCATACATCCCTGTGGTTTCAAAGAACTCAAAAGAGACACAGAGTACACATTGGTTCCTTCCCTGAATCACATTCTCGAGGCAGAGTGTTCTGCATGTGGTGAACGGCCTCATCCAAGTAACATCCTAGCTAGGCCTCAGGGCCCGTGTCTCTTCAAAAGCCTGCAGTGCTATAGGAAAAACTGTGCTTTAGTTGCAAAAGGAAAGCAAGCCGTCTTACTCCTGGAGGCAGGGTGACTTCAGGTAGGAGGTCCTGATTGGAAGGAGAAGCCTAGTGTTTTTCTCTGTGCAGCTCAGACGAGGGATTGAGTGCGATTTCCACGGCATGTTGGAACTTGCTTGAACGTTGCTCTTGAACCTGTGCGAGTGCTGTGAATCAAGATATCACAAGAAAGTGCAGTGTGCTCCCCATGACTCAGCAGACACAGAGGACCTCCGTGGGACCTATGGGCCTCGTTGTTGTTCAGCGGGCCTACAGGGGTGTGGAGGTACTCAGTGATCTTGGAACTAAAATGATGCTCACCCGAGGGAGTTAGGAGTCCTGAAAAGGGTACGTCCTTTAAAATAAAGCAGAATAGCGACTAAGAGCACATGGAAAGAGCTGCATGCCTCCCTTTCTGCATGGCCACTCGGGGCCTCACCACGAGGCAAGGACAGATTTGAGATTCCCTTTAACTCTAGAGCATGGCAAGATGAGTCCCACCGCGGACTATGAAGCACACTGTGTAGCCAGAGAAAACACATTTTCTTCCCAGACCAATGCGTACAATAGCCAGGGGCCTGTGAACGGCAGAGAATTTCAGGGAGCTTCAAGGCAGCATGAATGGAGCTATCAAAATGGATAAGGAAGTCTACTACCAACATGAGCCCATTTCCATAGGCACAAACAGCATACATCCCTGTGGTTTCAAAGAACTCAAAAGAGACACAGAGTACACACTGGTTCCTTCCCTGAATCAAATTCTCGAGGCAGGGTGTTCTGCATGTAGTGAACCGCCTCAACCAAGGAACGCCCTAGTTAGGCCTGGGGCCAGTGCCTCTTCAAAAGCCTGAAAAGCGTACTGGCGTTAAAATGCTGAAGATAAGCGACTACGGCCTCATGGAAACTGCTACACGCCCGGGTGCTACAGGAAAGACTGTGCTTTAGTTGCAATACGAACGCAACCGATTTTTTCCTGGAGTCAGGGTGACTTCAGGTAGGAGGTCCTGGAAGGAAGGCGAAGCCTAGTGTTTTTCTCAGTTCAGCTCAGACTAGGGAATGGGTGAGACTTCCACAGTATGTTGGATCTTGCCAAAACAGTGCTCGTGAACCTGTGCGAGTGCTGTGAATCAAGATATCACAAGAAAGAGTGCAGTGTGTTGCCCATGATTCAGCAGACACAGAGGAGCCCCGAGGGACCTATGGGCCACGTTGTTCTCAGCAGGCCTACAGAGGTGTGGAGGTAGTCAGGGATATTGGAATGAAAATGCTCCCTCGTGGGTCCTAGGAGTGCTGAAAAGGGTCCTTCCTTTAAAATAAAGCAGAACAGCGACTAAGAGCTCATGGAGAGAGCTGCATGCCTCCCTTTCTGCATGGCTACTCAGAGCCTTACCTCGAGGACAGGACAGATTTGAGATTCCCTTTAGCTCTAGAGCATGGCAAGATGAGTCCCACACCGGACTATGAAGCACACTGTGTAGCCAGAGAAAACACATTCTCTTCCCAGACCAATGCCTACAATAGCCAGGGGCCTGTCAACAGCAGAGAATTCAGGGATCTTCAAGGCAGCATGAATGGAGCTTTCAAAATGAAAAAGCAAGTCTACTACCAACATGCCCCCATTTCCATAGGCACAAACAGCATACATCCCTGTGGTTTCAAAGAACTCAAAAGAGACACAGAGTACACATTGGTTCCTTCCCTGAATCACATTCTCGAGGCAGAGTGTTCTGCATGTGGTGAACGGCCTCATCCAAGTAACATCCTAGCTAGGCCTCAGGGCCCGTGTCTCTTCAAAAGCCTGCAGTGCTATAGGAAAAACTGTGCTTTAGTTGCAAAAGGAAAGCAAGCCGTCTTACTCCTGGAGGCAGGGTGACTTCAGGTAGGAGGTCCTGATTGGAAGGAGAAGCCTAGTGTTTTTCTCTGTGCAGCTCAGACTAGGGATTGAGTGCGATTTCCACGGCATGTTGGAACTTGCTTGAACGTTGCTCTTGAACCTGTGCGAGTGCTGTGAATCAAGATATCACAAGAAAGTGCAGTGTGCTCCCCATGACTCAGCAGACACAGAGGACCTCCGTGGGACCTATGGGCCTCGTTGTTGTTCAGCGGGCCTACAGGGGTGTGGAGGTACTCAGTGATCTTGGAACTAAAATGATGCTCACCCGAGGGAGTTAGGAGTCCTGAAAAGGGTACGTCCTTTAAAATAAAGCAGAATAGCGACTAAGAGCACATGGAAAGAGCTGCATGCCTCCCTTTCTGCATGGCCACTCGGGGCCTCACCACGAGGCAAGGACAGATTTGAGATTCCCTTTAACTCTAGAGCATGGCAAGATGAGTCCCACCGCGGACTATGAAGCACACTGGGTAGCCAGAGAAAACACATTTTCTTCCCAGACCAATGCGTACAATAGCCAGGGGCCTGTGAACGGCAGAGAATTTCAGGGAGCTTCAAGGCAGCATGAATGGAGCTATCAAAATGGATAAGGAAGTCTACTACCAACATGAGCCCATTTCCATAGGCACAAACAGCATACATCCCTGTGGTTTCAAAGAACTCAAAAGAGACACAGAGTACACACTGGTTCCTTCCCTGAATCAAATTCTCGAGGCAGGGTGTTCTGCATGTAGTGAACCGCCTCAACCAAGGAACGCCCTAGTTAGGCCTGGGGCCAGTGCCTCTTCAAAAGCCTGAAAAGCGTACTGGCGTTAAAATGCTGAAGATAAGCGACTACGGCCTCATGGAAACTGCTACACGCCCGGGTGCTACAGGAAAGACTGTGCTTTAGTTGCAATACGAACGCAACCGATTTTTTCCTGGAGTCAGGGTGACTTCAGGTAGGAGGTCCTGGAAGGAAGGCGAAGCCTAGTGTTTTTCTCAGTTCAGCTCAGACTAGGGAATGGGTGAGACTTCCACAGTATGTTGGATCTTGCCAAAACAGTGCTCGTGAACCTGTGCGAGTGCTGTGAATCAAGATATCACAAGAAAGAGTGCAGTGTGTTGCCCATGATTCAGCAGACACAGAGGAGCCCCGAGGGACCTATGGGCCACGTTGTTCTCAGCAGGCCTACAGAGGTGTGGAGGTAGTCAGGGATATTGGAATGAAAATGCTCCCTCGTGGGTCCTAGGAGTGCTGAAAAGGGTCCTTCCTTTAAAATAAAGCAGAACAGCGACTAAGAGCTCATGGAGAGAGCTGCATGCCTCCCTTTCTGCATGGCTACTCAGAGCCTTACCTCGAGGACAGGACAGATTTGAGATTCCCTTTAGCTCTAGAGCATGGCAAGATGAGTCCCACACCGGACTATGAAGCACACTGTGTAGCCAGAGAAAACACATTCTCTTCCCAGACCAATGCCTACAATAGCCAGGGGCCTGTCAACAGCAGAGAATTCAGGGATCTTCAAGGCAGCATGAATGGAGCTTTCAAAATGAAAAAGCAAGTCTACTACCAACATGCCCCCATTTCCATAGGCACAAACAGCATACATCCCTGTGGTTTCAAAGAACTCAAAAGAGACACAGAGTACACATTGGTTCCTTCCCTGAATCACATTCTCGAGGCAGAGTGTTCTGCATGTGGTGAACGGCCTCATCCAAGTAACATCCTAGCTAGGCCTCAGGGCCCGTGTCTCTTCAAAAGCCTGCAGTGCTATAGGAAAAACTGTGCTTTAGTTGCAAAAGGAAAGCAAGCCGTCTTACTCCTGGAGGCAGGGTGACTTCAGGTAGGAGGTCCTGATTGGAAGGAGAAGCCTAGTGTTTTTCTCTGTGCAGCTCAGACTAGGGATTGAGTGCGATTTCCACGGCATGTTGGAACTTGCTTGAACGTTGCTCTTGAACCTGTGCGAGTGCTGTGAATCAAGATATCACAAGAAAGTGCAGTGTGCTCCCCATGACTCAGCAGACACAGAGGACCTCCGTGGGACCTATGGGCCTCGTTGTTGTTCAGCGGGCCTACAGGGGTGTGGAGGTACTCAGTGATCTTGGAACTAAAATGATGCTCACCCGAGGGAGTTAGGAGTCCTGAAAAGGGTACGTCCTTTAAAATAAAGCAGAATAGCGACTAAGAGCACATGGAAAGAGCTGCATGCCTCCCTTTCTGCATGGCCACTCGGGGCCTCACCACGAGGCAAGGACAGATTTGAGATTCCCTTTAACTCTAGAGCATGGCAAGATGAGTCCCACCGCGGACTATGAAGCACACTGGGTAGCCAGAGAAAACACATTTTCTTCCCAGACCAATGCGTACAATAGCCAGGGGCCTGTGAACGGCAGAGAATTTCAGGGAGCTTCAAGGCAGCATGAATGGAGCTATCAAAATGGATAAGGAAGTCTACTACCAACATGAGCCCATTTCCATAGGCACAAACAGCATACATCCCTGTGATTTCAAAGAACTCAAAAGAGACACAGAGTACACACTGGTTCCTTCCCTGAATCAAATTCTCGAGGCAGGGTGTTCTGCATGTAGTGAACCGCCTCAACCAAGGAACGCCCTAGTTAGGCCTGGGGCCAGTGCCTCTTCAAAAGCCTGAAAAGCGTACTGGCGTTAAAATGCTGAAGATAAGCGACTACGGCCTCATGGAAACTGCTACACGCCCGGGTGCTACAGGAAAGACTGTGCTTTAGTTGCAATACGAACGCAACCGATTTTTTCCTGGAGTCAGGGTGACTTCAGGTAGGAGGTCCTGGAAGGAAGGCGAAGCCTAGTGTTTTTCTCAGTTCAGCTCAGACTAGGGAATGGGTGAGACTTCCACAGTATGTTGGATCTTGCCAAAACAGTGCTCGTGAACCTGTGCGAGTGCTGTGAATCAAGATATCACAAGAAAGAGTGCAGTGTGTTGCCCATGATTCAGCAGACACAGAGGAGCCCCGAGGGACCTATGGGCCACGTTGTTCTCAGCAGGCCTACAGAGGTGTGGAGGTAGTCAGGGATATTGGAATGAAAATGCTCCCTCGTGGGTCCTAGGAGTGCTGAAAAGGGTCCTTCCTTTAAAATAAAGCAGAACAGCGACTAAGAGCTCATGGAGAGAGCTGCATGCCTCCCTTTCTGCATGGCTACTCAGAGCCTTACCTCGAGGACAGGACAGATTTGAGATTCCCTTTAGCTCTAGAGCATGGCAAGATGAGTCCCACACCGGACTATGAAGCACACTGTGTAGCCAGAGAAAACACATTCTCTTCCCAGACCAATGCCTACAATAGCCAGGGGCCTGTCAACAGCAGAGAATTCAGGGATCTTCAAGGCAGCATGAATGGAGCTTTCAAAATGAAAAAGCAAGTCTACTACCAACATGCCCCCATTTCCATAGGCACAAACAGCATACATCCCTGTGGTTTCAAAGAACTCAAAAGAGACACAGAGTACACATTGGTTCCTTCCCTGAATCACATTCTCGAGGCAGAGTGTTCTGCATGTGGTGAACGGCCTCATCCAAGTAACATCCTAGCTAGGCCTCAGGGCCCGTGTCTCTTCAAAAGCCTGCAGTGCTATAGGAAAAACTGTGCTTTAGTTGCAAAAGGAAAGCAAGCCGTCTTACTCCTGGAGGCAGGGTGACTTCAGGTAGGAGGTCCTGATTGGAAGGAGAAGCCTAGTGTTTTTCTCTGTGCAGCTCAGACTAGGGATTGAGTGCGATTTCCACGGCATGTTGGAACTTGCTTGAACGTTGCTCTTGAACCTGTGCGAGTGCTGTGAATCAAGATATCACAAGAAAGTGCAGTGTGCTCCCCATGACTCAGCAGACACAGAGGACCTCCGTGGGACCTATGGGCCTCGTTGTTGTTCAGCGGGCCTACAGGGGTGTGGAGGTACTCAGTGATCTTGGAACTAAAATGATGCTCACCCGAGGGAGTTAGGAGTCCTGAAAAGGGTACGTCCTTTAAAATAAAGCAGAATAGCGACTAAGAGCACATGGAAAGAGCTGCATGCCTCCCTTTCTGCATGGCCACTCGGGGCCTCACCACGAGGCAAGGACAGATTTGAGATTCCCTTTAACTCTAGAGCATGGCAAGATGAGTCCCACCGCGGACTATGAAGCACACTGGGTAGCCAGAGAAAACACATTTTCTTCCCAGACCAATGCGTACAATAGCCAGGGGCCTGTGAACGGCAGAGAATTTCAGGGAGCTTCAAGGCAGCATGAATGGAGCTATCAAAATGGATAAGGAAGTCTACTACCAACATGAGCCCATTTCCATAGGCACAAACAGCATACATCCCTGTGGTTTCAAAGAACTCAAAAGAGACACAGAGTACACACTGGTTCCTTCCCTGAATCAAATTCTCGAGGCAGGGTGTTCTGCATGTAGTGAACCGCCTCAACCAAGGAACGCCCTAGTTAGGCCTGGGGCCAGTGCCTCTTCAAAAGCCTGAAAAGCGTACTGGCGTTAAAATGCTGAAGATAAGCGACTACGGCCTCATGGAAACTGCTACACGCCCGGGTGCTACAGGAAAGACTGTGCTTTAGTTGCAATACGAACGCAACCGATTTTTTCCTGGAGTCAGGGTGACTTCAGGTAGGAGGTCCTGGAAGGAAGGCGAAGCCTAGTGTTTTTCTCAGTTCAGCTCAGACTAGGGAATGGGTGAGACTTCCACAGTATGTTGGATCTTGCCAAAACAGTGCTCGTGAACCTGTGCGAGTGCTGTGAATCAAGATATCACAAGAAAGAGTGCAGTGTGTTGCCCATGATTCAGCAGACACAGAGGAGCCCCGAGGGACCTATGGGCCACGTTGTTCTCAGCAGGCCTACAGAGGTGTGGAGGTAGTCAGGGATATTGGAATGAAAATGCTCCCTCGTGGGTCCTAGGAGTGCTGAAAAGGGTCCTTCCTTTAAAATAAAGCAGAACAGCGACTAAGAGCTCATGGAGAGAGCTGCATGCCTCCCTTTCTGCATGGCTACTCAGAGCCTTACCTCGAGGACAGGACAGATTTGAGATTCCCTTTAGCTCTAGAGCATGGCAAGATGAGTCCCACACCGGACTATGAAGCACACTGTGTAGCCAGAGAAAACACATTTTCTTCCCAGACCAATGCCTACAATAGCCAGGGGCCTGTCAACAGCAGAGAATTCAGGGATCTTCAAGGCAGCATGAATGGAGCTTTCAAAATGAAAAAGCAAGTCTACTACCAACATGCCCCCATTTCCATAGGCACAAACAGCATACATCCCTGTGGTTTCAAAGAACTCAAAAGAGACACAGAGTACACATTGGTTCCTTCCCTGAATCACATTCTCGAGGCAGAGTGTTCTGCATGTGGTGAACGGCCTCATCCAAGTAACATCCTAGCTAGGCCTCAGGGCCCGTGTCTCTTCAAAAGCCTGCAGTGCTATAGGAAAAACTGTGCTTTAGTTGCAAAAGGAAAGCAAGCCGTCTTACTCCTGGAGGCAGGGTGACTTCAGGTAGGAGGTCCTGATTGGAAGGAGAAGCCTAGTGTTTTTCTCTGTGCAGCTCAGACGAGGGATTGAGTGCGATTTCCACGGCATGTTGGAACTTGCTTGAACGTTGCTCTTGAACCTGTGCGAGTGCTGTGAATCAAGATATCACAAGAAAGTGCAGTGTGCTCCCCATGACTCAGCAGACACAGAGGACCTCCGTGGGACCTATGGGCCTCGTTGTTGTTCAGCGGGCCTACAGGGGTGTGGAGGTACTCAGTGATCTTGGAACTAAAATGATGCTCACCCGAGGGAGTTAGGAGTCCTGAAAAGGGTACGTCCTTTAAAATAAAGCAGAATAGCGACTAAGAGCACATGGAAAGAGCTGCATGCCTCCCTTTCTGCATGGCCACTCGGGGCCTCACCACGAGGCAAGGACAGATTTGAGATTCCCTTTAACTCTAGAGCATGGCAAGATGAGTCCCACCGCGGACTATGAAGCACACTGGGTAGCCAGAGAAAACACATTTTCTTCCCAGACCAATGCGTACAATAGCCAGGGGCCTGTGAACGGCAGAGAATTTCAGGGAGCTTCAAGGCAGCATGAATGGAGCTATCAAAATGGATAAGGAAGTCTACTACCAACATGAGCCCATTTCCATAGGCACAAACAGCATACATCCCTGTGGTTTCAAAGAACTCAAAAGAGACACAGAGTACACACTGGTTCCTTCCCTGAATCAAATTCTCGAGGCAGGGTGTTCTGCATGTAGTGAACCGCCTCAACCAAGGAACGCCCTAGTTAGGCCTGGGGCCAGTGCCTCTTCAAAAGCCTGAAAAGCGTACTGGCGTTAAAATGCTGAAGATAAGCGACTACGGCCTCATGGAAACTGCTACACGCCCGGGTGCTACAGGAAAGACTGTGCTTTAGTTGCAATACGAACGCAACCGATTTTTTCCTGGAGTCAGGGTGACTTCAGGTAGGAGGTCCTGGAAGGAAGGCGAAGCCTAGTGTTTTTCTCAGTTCAGCTCAGACTAGGGAATGGGTGAGACTTCCACAGTATGTTGGATCTTGCCAAAACAGTGCTCGTGAACCTGTGCGAGTGCTGTGAATCAAGATATCACAAGAAAGAGTGCAGTGTGTTGCCCATGATTCAGCAGACACAGAGGAGCCCCGAGGGACCTATGGGCCACGTTGTTCTCAGCAGGCCTACAGAGGTGTGGAGGTAGTCAGGGATATTGGAATGAAAATGCTCCCTCGTGGGTCCTAGGAGTGCTGAAAAGGGTCCTTCCTTTAAAATAAAGCAGAACAGCGACTAAGAGCTCATGGAGAGAGCTGCATGCCTCCCTTTCTGCATGGCTACTCAGAGCCTTACCTCGAGGACAGGACAGATTTGAGATTCCCTTTAGCTCTAGAGCATGGCAAGATGAGTCCCACACCGGACTATGAAGCACACTGTGTAGCCAGAGAAAACACATTCTCTTCCCAGACCAATGCCTACAATAGCCAGGGGCCTGTCAACAGCAGAGAATTCAGGGATCTTCAAGGCAGCATGAATGGAGCTTTCAAAATGAAAAAGCAAGTCTACTACCAACATGCCCCCATTTCCATAGGCACAAACAGCATACATCCCTGTGGTTTCAAAGAACTCAAAAGAGACACAGAGTACACATTGGTTCCTTCCCTGAATCACATTCTCGAGGCAGAGTGTTCTGCATGTGGTGAACGGCCTCATCCAAGTAACATCCTAGCTAGGCCTCAGGGCCCGTGTCTCTTCAAAAGCCTGCAGTGCTATAGGAAAAACTGTGCTTTAGTTGCAAAAGGAAAGCAAGCCGTCTTACTCCTGGAGGCAGGGTGACTTCAGGTAGGAGGTCCTGATTGGAAGGAGAAGCCTAGTGTTTTTCTCTGTGCAGCTCAGACTAGGGATTGAGTGCGATTTCCACGGCATGTTGGAACTTGCTTGAACGTTGCTCTTGAACCTGTGCGAGTGCTGTGAATCAAGATATCACAAGAAAGTGCAGTGTGCTCCCCATGACTCAGCAGACACAGAGGACCTCCGTGGGACCTATGGGCCTCGTTGTTGTTCAGCGGGCCTACAGGGGTGTGGAGGTACTCAGTGATCTTGGAACTAAAATGATGCTCACCCGAGGGAGTTAGGAGTCCTGAAAAGGGTACGTCCTTTAAAATAAAGCAGAATAGCGACTAAGAGCACATGGAAAGAGCTGCATGCCTCCCTTTCTGCATGGCCACTCGGGGCCTCACCACGAGGCAAGGACAGATTTGAGATTCCCTTTAACTCTAGAGCATGGCAAGATGAGTCCCACCGCGGACTATGAAGCACACTGGGTAGCCAGAGAAAACACATTTTCTTCCCAGACCAATGCGTACAATAGCCAGGGGCCTGTGAACGGCAGAGAATTTCAGGGAGCTTCAAGGCAGCATGAATGGAGCTATCAAAATGGATAAGGAAGTCTACTACCAACATGAGCCCATTTCCATAGGCACAAACAGCATACATCCCTGTGGTTTCAAAGAACTCAAAAGAGACACAGAGTACACACTGGTTCCTTCCCTGAATCAAATTCTCGAGGCAGGGTGTTCTGCATGTAGTGAACCGCCTCAACCAAGGAACGCCCTAGTTAGGCCTGGGGCCAGTGCCTCTTCAAAAGCCTGAAAAGCGTACTGGCGTTAAAATGCTGAAGATAAGCGACTACGGCCTCATGGAAACTGCTACACGCCCGGGTGCTACAGGAAAGACTGTGCTTTAGTTGCAATACGAACGCAACCGATTTTTTCCTGGAGTCAGGGTGACTTCAGGTAGGAGGTCCTGGAAGGAAGGCGAAGCCTAGTGTTTTTCTCAGTTCAGCTCAGACTAGGGAATGGGTGAGACTTCCACAGTATGTTGGATCTTGCCAAAACAGTGCTCGTGAACCTGTGCGAGTGCTGTGAATCAAGATATCACAAGAAAGAGTGCAGTGTGTTGCCCATGATTCAGCAGACACAGAGGAGCCCCGAGGGACCTATGGGCCACGTTGTTCTCAGCAGGCCTACAGAGGTGTGGAGGTAGTCAGGGATATTGGAATGAAAATGCTCCCTCGTGGGTCCTAGGAGTGCTGAAAAGGGTCCTTCCTTTAAAATAAAGCAGAACAGCGACTAAGAGCTCATGGAGAGAGCTGCATGCCTCCCTTTCTGCATGGCTACTCAGAGCCTTACCTCGAGGACAGGACAGATTTGAGATTCCCTTTAGCTCTAGAGCATGGCAAGATGAGTCCCACACCGGACTATGAAGCACACTGTGTAGCCAGAGAAAACACATTCTCTTCCCAGACCAATGCCTACAATAGCCAGGGGCCTGTCAACAGCAGAGAATTCAGGGATCTTCAAGGCAGCATGAATGGAGCTTTCAAAATGAAAAAGCAAGTCTACTACCAACATGCCCCCATTTCCATAGGCACAAACAGCATACATCCCTGTGGTTTCAAAGAACTCAAAAGAGACACAGAGTACACATTGGTTCCTTCCCTGAATCACATTCTCGAGGCAGAGTGTTCTGCATGTGGTGAACGGCCTCATCCAAGTAACATCCTAGCTAGGCCTCAGGGCCCGTGTCTCTTCAAAAGCCTGCAGTGCTATAGGAAAAACTGTGCTTTAGTTGCAAAAGGAAAGCAAGCCGTCTTACTCCTGGAGGCAGGGTGACTTCAGGTAGGAGGTCCTGATTGGAAGGAGAAGCCTAGTGTTTTTCTCTGTGCAGCTCAGACTAGGGATTGAGTGCGATTTCCACGGCATGTTGGAACTTGCTTGAACGTTGCTCTTGAACCTGTGCGAGTGCTGTGAATCAAGATATCACAAGAAAGTGCAGTGTGCTCCCCATGACTCAGCAGACACAGAGGACCTCCGTGGGACCTATGGGCCTCGTTGTTGTTCAGCGGGCCTACAGGGGTGTGGAGGTACTCAGTGATCTTGGAACTAAAATGATGCTCACCCGAGGGAGTTAGGAGTCCTGAAAAGGGTACGTCCTTTAAAATAAAGCAGAATAGCGACTAAGAGCACATGGAAAGAGCTGCATGCCTCCCTTTCTGCATGGCCACTCGGGGCCTCACCACGAGGCAAGGACAGATTTGAGATTCCCTTTAACTCTAGAGCATGGCAAGATGAGTCCCACCGCGGACTATGAAGCACACTGGGTAGCCAGAGAAAACACATTTTCTTCCCAGACCAATGCGTACAATAGCCAGGGGCCTGTGAACGGCAGAGAATTTCAGGGAGCTTCAAGGCAGCATGAATGGAGCTATCAAAATGGATAAGGAAGTCTACTACCAACATGAGCCCATTTCCATAGGCACAAACAGCATACATCCCTGTGGTTTCAAAGAACTCAAAAGAGACACAGAGTACACACTGGTTCCTTCCCTGAATCAAATTCTCGAGGCAGGGTGTTCTGCATGTAGTGAACCGCCTCAACCAAGGAACGCCCTAGTTAGGCCTGGGGCCAGTGCCTCTTCAAAAGCCTGAAAAGCGTACTGGCGTTAAAATGCTGAAGATAAGCGACTACGGCCTCATGGAAACTGCTACACGCCCGGGTGCTACAGGAAAGACTGTGCTTTAGTTGCAATACGAACGCAACCGATTTTTTCCTGGAGTCAGGGTGACTTCAGGTAGGAGGTCCTGGAAGGAAGGCGAAGCCTAGTGTTTTTCTCAGTTCAGCTCAGACTAGGGAATGGGTGAGACTTCCACAGTATGTTGGATCTTGCCAAAACAGTGCTCGTGAACCTGTGCGAGTGCTGTGAATCAAGATATCACAAGAAAGAGTGCAGTGTGTTGCCCATGATTCAGCAGACACAGAGGAGCCCCGAGGGACCTATGGGCCACGTTGTTCTCAGCAGGCCTACAGAGGTGTGGAGGTAGTCAGGGATATTGGAATGAAAATGCTCCCTCGTGGGTCCTAGGAGTGCTGAAAAGGGTCCTTCCTTTAAAATAAAGCAGAACAGCGACTAAGAGCTCATGGAGAGAGCTGCATGCCTCCCTTTCTGCATGGCTACTCAGAGCCTTACCTCGAGGACAGGACAGATTTGAGATTCCCTTTAGCTCTAGAGCATGGCAAGATGAGTCCCACACCGGACTATGAAGCACACTGTGTAGCCAGAGAAAACACATTCTCTTCCCAGACCAATGCCTACAATAGCCAGGGGCCTGTCAACAGCAGAGAATTCAGGGATCTTCAAGGCAGCATGAATGGAGCTTTCAAAATGAAAAAGCAAGTCTACTACCAACATGCCCCCATTTCCATAGGCACAAACAGCATACATCCCTGTGGTTTCAAAGAACTCAAAAGAGACACAGAGTACACATTGGTTCCTTCCCTGAATCACATTCTCGAGGCAGAGTGTTCTGCATGTGGTGAACGGCCTCATCCAAGTAACATCCTAGCTAGGCCTCAGGGCCCGTGTCTCTTCAAAAGCCTGCAGTGCTATAGGAAAAACTGTGCTTTAGTTGCAAAAGGAAAGCAAGCCGTCTTACTCCTGGAGGCAGGGTGACTTCAGGTAGGAGGTCCTGATTGGAAGGAGAAGCCTAGTGTTTTTCTCTGTGCAGCTCAGACTAGGGATTGAGTGCGATTTCCACGGCATGTTGGAACTTGCTTGAACGTTGCTCTTGAACCTGTGCGAGTGCTGTGAATCAAGATATCACAAGAAAGTGCAGTGTGCTCCCCATGACTCAGCAGACACAGAGGACCTCCGTGGGACCTATGGGCCTCGTTGTTGTTCAGCGGGCCTACAGGGGTGTGGAGGTACTCAGTGATCTTGGAACTAAAATGATGCTCACCCGAGGGAGTTAGGAGTCCTGAAAAGGGTACGTCCTTTAAAATAAAGCAGAATAGCGACTAAGAGCACATGGAAAGAGCTGCATGCCTCCCTTTCTGCATGGCCACTCGGGGCCTCACCACGAGGCAAGGACAGATTTGAGATTCCCTTTAACTCTAGAGCATGGCAAGATGAGTCCCACCGCGGACTATGAAGCACACTGGGTAGCCAGAGAAAACACATTTTCTTCCCAGACCAATGCGTACAATAGCCAGGGGCCTGTGAACGGCAGAGAATTTCAGGGAGCTTCAAGGCAGCATGAATGGAGCTATCAAAATGGATAAGGAAGTCTACTACCAACATGAGCCCATTTCCATAGGCACAAACAGCATACATCCCTGTGGTTTCAAAGAACTCAAAAGAGACACAGAGTACACACTGGTTCCTTCCCTGAATCAAATTCTCGAGGCAGGGTGTTCTGCATGTAGTGAACCGCCTCAACCAAGGAACGCCCTAGTTAGGCCTGGGGCCAGTGCCTCTTCAAAAGCCTGAAAAGCGTACTGGCGTTAAAATGCTGAAGATAAGCGACTACGGCCTCATGGAAACTGCTACACGCCCGGGTGCTACAGGAAAGACTGTGCTTTAGTTGCAATACGAACGCAACCGATTTTTTCCTGGAGTCAGGGTGACTTCAGGTAGGAGGTCCTGGAAGGAAGGCGAAGCCTAGTGTTTTTCTCAGTTCAGCTCAGACTAGGGAATGGGTGAGACTTCCACAGTATGTTGGATCTTGCCAAAACAGTGCTCGTGAACCTGTGCGAGTGCTGTGAATCAAGATATCACAAGAAAGAGTGCAGTGTGTTGCCCATGATTCAGCAGACACAGAGGAGCCCCGAGGGACCTATGGGCCACGTTGTTCTCAGCAGGCCTACAGAGGTGTGGAGGTAGTCAGGGATATTGGAATGAAAATGCTCCCTCGTGGGTCCTAGGAGTGCTGAAAAGGGTCCTTCCTTTAAAATAAAGCAGAACAGCGACTAAGAGCTCATGGAGAGAGCTGCATGCCTCCCTTTCTGCATGGCTACTCAGAGCCTTACCTCGAGGACAGGACAGATTTGAGATTCCCTTTAGCTCTAGAGCATGGCAAGATGAGTCCCACACCGGACTATGAAGCACACTGTGTAGCCAGAGAAAACACATTCTCTTCCCAGACCAATGCCTACAATAGCCAGGGGCCTGTCAACAGCAGAGAATTCAGGGATCTTCAAGGCAGCATGAATGGAGCTTTCAAAATGAAAAAGCAAGTCTACTACCAACATGCCCCCATTTCCATAGGCACAAACAGCATACATCCCTGTGGTTTCAAAGAACTCAAAAGAGACACAGAGTACACATTGGTTCCTTCCCTGAATCACATTCTCGAGGCAGAGTGTTCTGCATGTGGTGAACGGCCTCATCCAAGTAACATCCTAGCTAGGCCTCAGGGCCCGTGTCTCTTCAAAAGCCTGCAGTGCTATAGGAAAAACTGTGCTTTAGTTGCAAAAGGAAAGCAAGCCGTCTTACTCCTGGAGGCAGGGTGACTTCAGGTAGGAGGTCCTGATTGGAAGGAGAAGCCTAGTGTTTTTCTCTGTGCAGCTCAGACTAGGGATTGAGTGCGATTTCCACGGCATGTTGGAACTTGCTTGAACGTTGCTCTTGAACCTGTGCGAGTGCTGTGAATCAAGATATCACAAGAAAGTGCAGTGTGCTCCCCATGACTCAGCAGACACAGAGGACCTCCGTGGGACCTATGGGCCTCGTTGTTGTTCAGCGGGCCTACAGGGGTGTGGAGGTACTCAGTGATCTTGGAACTAAAATGATGCTCACCCGAGGGAGTTAGGAGTCCTGAAAAGGGTACGTCCTTTAAAATAAAGCAGAATAGCGACTAAGAGCACATGGAAAGAGCTGCATGCCTCCCTTTCTGCATGGCCACTCGGGGCCTCACCACGAGGCAAGGACAGATTTGAGATTCCCTTTAACTCTAGAGCATGGCAAGATGAGTCCCACCGCGGACTATGAAGCACACTGTGTAGCCAGAGAAAACACATTTTCTTCCCAGACCAATGCGTACAATAGCCAGGGGCCTGTGAACGGCAGAGAATTTCAGGGAGCTTCAAGGCAGCATGAATGGAGCTATCAAAATGGATAAGGAAGTCTACTACCAACATGAGCCCATTTCCATAGGCACAAACAGCATACATCCCTGTGGTTTCAAAGAACTCAAAAGAGACACAGAGTACACACTGGTTCCTTCCCTGAATCAAATTCTCGAGGCAGGGTGTTCTGCATGTAGTGAACCGCCTCAACCAAGGAACGCCCTAGTTAGGCCTGGGGCCAGTGCCTCTTCAAAAGCCTGAAAAGCGTACTGGC
Source organism: Balaenoptera physalus (assembly GCF_965194825.1). NCBI lineage: Eukaryota > Metazoa > Chordata > Mammalia > Artiodactyla > Balaenopteridae > Balaenoptera > Balaenoptera physalus. Next base: position 72,012 of record NW_028125142.1, read on the forward strand.
GTTAAAATGCTGAAGATAAGCGACTACGGCCTCATGGAAACTGCTACACGCCCGGGTGCTACAGGAAAGACTGTGCTTTAGTTGCAATACGAACGCAACCGATTTTTTCCTGGAGTCAGGGTGACTTCAGGTAGGAGGTCCTGGAAGGAAGGCGAAGCCTATAGTGTTTTTCTCAGTTCAGCTCAGACTAGGGAATGGGTGAGACTTCCACAGTATGTTGGATCTTGCCAAAACAGTGCTCGTGAACCTGTGCGAGTGCTGTGAATCAAGATATCACAAGAAAGAGTGCAGTGTGTTGCCCATGATTCAGCAGACACAGAGGAGCCCCGAGGGACCTATGGGCCACGTTGTTCTCAGCAGGCCTACAGAGGTGTGGAGGTAGTCAGGGATATTGGAATGAAAATGCTCCCTCGTGGGTCCTAGGAGTGCTGAAAAGGGTCCTTCCTTTAAAATAAAGCAGAACAGCGACTAAGAGCTCATGGAGAGAGCTGCATGCCTCCCTTTCTGCATGGCTACTCAGAGCCTTACCTCGAGGACAGGACAGATTTGAGATTCCCTTTAGCTCTAGAGCATGGCAAGATGAGTCCCACACCGGACTATGAAGCACACTGTGTAGCCAGAGAAAACACATTCTCTTCCCAGACCAATGCCTACAATAGCCAGGGGCCTGTCAACAGCAGAGAATTCAGGGATCTTCAAGGCAGCATGAATGGAGCTTTCAAAATGAAAAAGCAAGTCTACTACCAACATGCCCCCATTTCCATAGGCACAAACAGCATACATCCCTGTGGTTTCAAAGAACTCAAAAGAGACACAGAGTACACATTGGTTCCTTCCCTGAATCACATTCTCGAGGCAGAGTGTTCTGCATGTGGTGAACGGCCTCATCCAAGTAACATCCTAGCTAGGCCTCAGGGCCCGTGTCTCTTCAAAAGCCTGCAGTGCTATAGGAAAAACTGTGCTTTAGTTGCAAAAGGAAAGCAAGCCGTCTTACTCCTGGAGGCAGGGTGACTTCAGGTAGGAGGTCCTGATTGGAAGGAGAAGCCTAGTGTTTTTCTCTGTGCAGCTCAGACTAGGGATTGAGTGCGATTTCCACGGCATGTTGGAACTTGCTTGAACGTTGCTCTTGAACCTGTGCGAGTGCTGTGAATCAAGATATCACAAGAAAGTGCAGTGTGCTCCCCATGACTCAGCAGACACAGAGGACCTCCGTGGGACCTATGGGCCTCGTTGTTGTTCAGCGGGCCTACAGGGGTGTGGAGGTACTCAGTGATCTTGGAACTAAAATGATGCTCACCCGAGGGAGTTAGGAGTCCTGAAAAGGGTACGTCCTTTAAAATAAAGCAGAATAGCGACTAAGAGCACATGGAAAGAGCTGCATGCCTCCCTTTCTGCATGGCCACTCGGGGCCTCACCACGAGGCAAGGACAGATTTGAGATTCCCTTTAACTCTAGAGCATGGCAAGATGAGTCCCACCGCGGACTATGAAGCACACTGGGTAGCCAGAGAAAACACATTTTCTTCCCAGACCAATGCGTACAATAGCCAGGGGCCTGTGAACGGCAGAGAATTTCAGGGAGCTTCAAGGCAGCATGAATGGAGCTATCAAAATGGATAAGGAAGTCTACTACCAACATGAGCCCATTTCCATAGGCACAAACAGCATACATCCCTGTGGTTTCAAAGAACTCAAAAGAGACACAGAGTACACACTGGTTCCTTCCCTGAATCAAATTCTCGAGGCAGGGTGTTCTGCATGTAGTGAACCGCCTCAACCAAGGAACGCCCTAGTTAGGCCTGGGGCCAGTGCCTCTTCAAAAGCCTGAAAAGCGTACTGGCGTTAAAATGCTGAAGATAAGCGACTACGGCCTCATGGAAACTGCTACACGCCCGGGTGCTACAGGAAAGACTGTGCTTTAGTTGCAATACGAACGCAACCGATTTTTTCCTGGAGTCAGGGTGACTTCAGGTAGGAGGTCCTGGAAGGAAGGCGAAGCCTAGTGTTTTTCTCAGTTCAGCTCAGACTAGGGAATGGGTGAGACTTCCACAGTATGTTGGATCTTGCCAAAACAGTGCTCGTGAACCTGTGCGAGTGCTGTGAATCAAGATATCACAAGAAAGAGTGCAGTGTGTTGCCCATGATTCAGCAGACACAGAGGAGCCCCGAGGGACCTATGGGCCACGTTGTTCTCAGCAGGCCTACAGAGGTGTGGAGGTAGTCAGGGATATTGGAATGAAAATGCTCCCTCGTGGGTCCTAGGAGTGCTGAAAAGGGTCCTTCCTTTAAAATAAAGCAGAACAGCGACTAAGAGCTCATGGAGAGAGCTGCATGCCTCCCTTTCTGCATGGCTACTCAGAGCCTTACCTCGAGGACAGGACAGATTTGAGATTCCCTTTAGCTCTAGAGCATGGCAAGATGAGTCCCACACCGGACTATGAAGCACACTGTGTAGCCAGAGAAAACACATTCTCTTCCCAGACCAATGCCTACAATAGCCAGGGGCCTGTCAACAGCAGAGAATTCAGGGATCTTCAAGGCAGCATGAATGGAGCTTTCAAAATGAAAAAGCAAGTCTACTACCAACATGCCCCCATTTCCATAGGCACAAACAGCATACATCCCTGTGGTTTCAAAGAACTCAAAAGAGACACAGAGTACACATTGGTTCCTTCCCTGAATCACATTCTCGAGGCAGAGTGTTCTGCATGTGGTGAACGGCCTCATCCAAGTAACATCCTAGCTAGGCCTCAGGGCCCGTGTCTCTTCAAAAGCCTGCAGTGCTATAGGAAAAACTGTGCTTTAGTTGCAAAAGGAAAGCAAGCCGTCTTACTCCTGGAGGCAGGGTGACTTCAGGTAGGAGGTCCTGATTGGAAGGAGAAGCCTAGTGTTTTTCTCTGTGCAGCTCAGACTAGGGATTGAGTGCGATTTCCACGGCATGTTGGAACTTGCTTGAACGTTGCTCTTGAACCTGTGCGAGTGCTGTGAATCAAGATATCACAAGAAAGTGCAGTGTGCTCCCCATGACTCAGCAGACACAGAGGACCTCCGTGGGACCTATGGGCCTCGTTGTTGTTCAGCGGGCCTACAGGGGTGTGGAGGTACTCAGTGATCTTGGAACTAAAATGATGCTCACCCGAGGGAGTTAGGAGTCCTGAAAAGGGTACGTCCTTTAAAATAAAGCAGAATAGCGACTAAGAGCACATGGAAAGAGCTGCATGCCTCCCTTTCTGCATGGCCACTCGGGGCCTCACCACGAGGCAAGGACAGATTTGAGATTCCCTTTAACTCTAGAGCATGGCAAGATGAGTCCCACCGCGGACTATGAAGCACACTGGGTAGCCAGAGAAAACACATTTTCTTCCCAGACCAATGCGTACAATAGCCAGGGGCCTGTGAACGGCAGAGAATTTCAGGGAGCTTCAAGGCAGCATGAATGGAGCTATCAAAATGGATAAGGAAGTCTACTACCAACATGAGCCCATTTCCATAGGCACAAACAGCATACATCCCTGTGGTTTCAAAGAACTCAAAAGAGACACAGAGTACACACTGGTTCCTTCCCTGAATCAAATTCTCGAGGCAGGGTGTTCTGCATGTAGTGAACCGCCTCAACCAAGGAACGCCCTAGTTAGGCCTGGGGCCAGTGCCTCTTCAAAAGCCTGAAAAGCGTACTGGCGTTAAAATGCTGAAGATAAGCGACTACGGCCTCATGGAAACTGCTACACGCCCGGGTGCTACAGGAAAGACTGTGCTTTAGTTGCAATACGAACGCAACCGATTTTTTCCTGGAGTCAGGGTGACTTCAGGTAGGAGGTCCTGGAAGGAAGGCGAAGCCTAGTGTTTTTCTCAGTTCAGCTCAGACTAGGGAATGGGTGAGACTTCCACAGTATGTTGGATCTTGCCAAAACAGTGCTCGTGAACCTGTGCGAGTGCTGTGAATCAAGATATCACAAGAAAGAGTGCAGTGTGTTGCCCATGATTCAGCAGACACAGAGGAGCCCCGAGGGACCTATGGGCCACGTTGTTCTCAGCAGGCCTACAGAGGTGTGGAGGTAGTCAGGGATATTGGAATGAAAATGCTCCCTCGTGGGTCCTAGGAGTGCTGAAAAGGGTCCTTCCTTTAAAATAAAGCAGAACAGCGACTAAGAGCTCATGGAGAGAGCTGCATGCCTCCCTTTCTGCATGGCTACTCAGAGCCTTACCTCGAGGACAGGACAGATTTGAGATTCCCTTTAGCTCTAGAGCATGGCAAGATGAGTCCCACACCGGACTATGAAGCACACTGTGTAGCCAGAGAAAACACATTCTCTTCCCAGACCAATGCCTACAATAGCCAGGGGCCTGTCAACAGCAGAGAATTCAGGGATCTTCAAGGCAGCATGAATGGAGCTTTCAAAATGAAAAAGCAAGTCTACTACCAACATGCCCCCATTTCCATAGGCACAAACAGCATACATCCCTGTGGTTTCAAAGAACTCAAAAGAGACACAGAGTACACATTGGTTCCTTCCCTGAATCACATTCTCGAGGCAGAGTGTTCTGCATGTGGTGAACGGCCTCATCCAAGTAACATCCTAGCTAGGCCTCAGGGCCCGTGTCTCTTCAAAAGCCTGCAGTGCTATAGGAAAAACTGTGCTTTAGTTGCAAAAGGAAAGCAAGCCGTCTTACTCCTGGAGGCAGGGTGACTTCAGGTAGGAGGTCCTGATTGGAAGGAGAAGCCTAGTGTTTTTCTCTGTGCAGCTCAGACTAGGGATTGAGTGCGATTTCCACGGCATGTTGGAACTTGCTTGAACGTTGCTCTTGAACCTGTGCGAGTGCTGTGAATCAAGATATCACAAGAAAGTGCAGTGTGCTCCCCATGACTCAGCAGACACAGAGGACCTCCGTGGGACCTATGGGCCTCGTTGTTGTTCAGCGGGCCTACAGGGGTGTGGAGGTACTCAGTGATCTTGGAACTAAAATGATGCTCACCCGAGGGAGTTAGGAGTCCTGAAAAGGGTACGTCCTTTAAAATAAAGCAGAATAGCGACTAAGAGCACATGGAAAGAGCTGCATGCCTCCCTTTCTGCATGGCCACTCGGGGCCTCACCACGAGGCAAGGACAGATTTGAGATTCCCTTTAACTCTAGAGCATGGCAAGATGAGTCCCACCGCGGACTATGAAGCACACTGGGTAGCCAGAGAAAACACATTTTCTTCCCAGACCAATGCGTACAATAGCCAGGGGCCTGTGAACGGCAGAGAATTTCAGGGAGCTTCAAGGCAGCATGAATGGAGCTATCAAAATGGATAAGGAAGTCTACTACCAACATGAGCCCATTTCCATAGGCACAAACAGCATACATCCCTGTGGTTTCAAAGAACTCAAAAGAGACACAGAGTACACACTGGTTCCTTCCCTGAATCAAATTCTCGAGGCAGGGTGTTCTGCATGTAGTGAACCGCCTCAACCAAGGAACGCCCTAGTTAGGCCTGGGGCCAGTGCCTCTTCAAAAGCCTGAAAAGCGTACTGGCGTTAAAATGCTGAAGATAAGCGACTACGGCCTCATGGAAACTGCTACACGCCCGGGTGCTACAGGAAAGACTGTGCTTTAGTTGCAATACGAACGCAACCGATTTTTTCCTGGAGTCAGGGTGACTTCAGGTAGGAGGTCCTGGAAGGAAGGCGAAGCCTAGTGTTTTTCTCAGTTCAGCTCAGACTAGGGAATGGGTGAGACTTCCACAGTATGTTGGATCTTGCCAAAACAGTGCTCGTGAACCTGTGCGAGTGCTGTGAATCAAGATATCACAAGAAAGAGTGCAGTGTGTTGCCCATGATTCAGCAGACACAGAGGAGCCCCGAGGGACCTATGGGCCACGTTGTTCTCAGCAGGCCTACAGAGGTGTGGAGGTAGTCAGGGATATTGGAATGAAAATGCTCCCTCGTGGGTCCTAGGAGTGCTGAAAAGGGTCCTTCCTTTAAAATAAAGCAGAACAGCGACTAAGAGCTCATGGAGAGAGCTGCATGCCTCCCTTTCTGCATGGCTACTCAGAGCCTTACCTCGAGGACAGGACAGATTTGAGATTCCCTTTAGCTCTAGAGCATGGCAAGATGAGTCCCACACCGGACTATGAAGCACACTGTGTAGCCAGAGAAAACACATTTTCTTCCCAGACCAATGCCTACAATAGCCAGGGGCCTGTCAACAGCAGAGAATTCAGGGATCTTCAAGGCAGCATGAATGGAGCTTTCAAAATGAAAAAGCAAGTCTACTACCAACATGCCCCCATTTCCATAGGCACAAACAGCATACATCCCTGTGGTTTCAAAGAACTCAAAAGAGACACAGAGTACACATTGGTTCCTTCCCTGAATCACATTCTCGAGGCAGAGTGTTCTGCATGTGGTGAACGGCCTCATCCAAGTAACATCCTAGCTAGGCCTCAGGGCCCGTGTCTCTTCAAAAGCCTGCAGTGCTATAGGAAAAACTGTGCTTTAGTTGCAAAAGGAAAGCAAGCCGTCTTACTCCTGGAGGCAGGGTGACTTCAGGTAGGAGGTCCTGATTGGAAGGAGAAGCCTAGTGTTTTTCTCTGTGCAGCTCAGACTAGGGATTGAGTGCGATTTCCACGGCATGTTGGAACTTGCTTGAACGTTGCTCTTGAACCTGTGCGAGTGCTGTGAATCAAGATATCACAAGAAAGTGCAGTGTGCTCCCCATGACTCAGCAGACACAGAGGACCTCCGTGGGACCTATGGGCCTCGTTGTTGTTCAGCGGGCCTACAGGGGTGTGGAGGTACTCAGTGATCTTGGAACTAAAATGATGCTCACCCGAGGGAGTTAGGAGTCCTGAAAAGGGTACGTCCTTTAAAATAAAGCAGAATAGCGACTAAGAGCACATGGAAAGAGCTGCATGCCTCCCTTTCTGCATGGCCACTCGGGGCCTCACCACGAGGCAAGGACAGATTTGAGATTCCCTTTAACTCTAGAGCATGGCAAGATGAGTCCCACCGCGGACTATGAAGCACACTGGGTAGCCAGAGAAAACACATTTTCTTCCCAGACCAATGCGTACAATAGCCAGGGGCCTGTGAACGGCAGAGAATTTCAGGGAGCTTCAAGGCAGCATGAATGGAGCTATCAAAATGGATAAGGAAGTCTACTACCAACATGAGCCCATTTCCATAGGCACAAACAGCATACATCCCTGTGGTTTCAAAGAACTCAAAAGAGACACAGAGTACACACTGGTTCCTTCCCTGAATCAAATTCTCGAGGCAGGGTGTTCTGCATGTAGTGAACCGCCTCAACCAAGGAACGCCCTAGTTAGGCCTGGGGCCAGTGCCTCTTCAAAAGCCTGAAAAGCGTACTGGCGTTAAAATGCTGAAGATAAGCGACTACGGCCTCATGGAAACTGCTACACGCCCGGGTGCTACAGGAAAGACTGTGCTTTAGTTGCAATACGAACGCAACCGATTTTTTCCTGGAGTCAGGGTGACTTCAGGTAGGAGGTCCTGGAAGGAAGGCGAAGCCTAGTGTTTTTCTCAGTTCAGCTCAGACTAGGGAATGGGTGAGACTTCCACAGTATGTTGGATCTTGCCAAAACAGTGCTCGTGAACCTGTGCGAGTGCTGTGAATCAAGATATCACAAGAAAGAGTGCAGTGTGTTGCCCATGATTCAGCAGACACAGAGGAGCCCCGAGGGACCTATGGGCCACGTTGTTCTCAGCAGGCCTACAGAGGTGTGGAGGTAGTCAGGGATATTGGAATGAAAATGCTCCCTCGTGGGTCCTAGGAGTGCTGAAAAGGGTCCTTCCTTTAAAATAAAGCAGAACAGCGACTAAGAGCTCATGGAGAGAGCTGCATGCCTCCCTTTCTGCATGGCTACTCAGAGCCTTACCTCGAGGACAGGACAGATTTGAGATTCCCTTTAGCTCTAGAGCATGGCAAGATGAGTCCCACACCGGACTATGAAGCACACTGTGTAGCCAGAGAAAACACATTTTCTTCCCAGACCAATGCCTACAATAGCCAGGGGCCTGTCAACAGCAGAGAATTCAGGGATCTTCAAGGCAGCATGAATGGAGCTTTCAAAATGAAAAAGCAAGTCTACTACCAACATGCCCCCATTTCCATAGGCACAAACAGCATACATCCCTGTGGTTTCAAAGAACTCAAAAGAGACACAGAGTACACATTGGTTCCTTCCCTGAATCACATTCTCGAGGCAGAGTGTTCTGCATGTGGTGAACGGCCTCATCCAAGTAACATCCTAGCTAGGCCTCAGGGCCCGTGTCTCTTCAAAAGCCTGCAGTGCTATAGGAAAAACTGTGCTTTAGTTGCAAAAGGAAAGCAAGCCGTCTTACTCCTGGAGGCAGGGTGACTTCAGGTAGGAGGTCCTGATTGGAAGGAGAAGCCTAGTGTTTTTCTCTGTGCAGCTCAGACTAGGGATTGAGTGCGATTTCCACGGCATGTTGGAACTTGCTTGAACGTTGCTCTTGAACCTGTGCGAGTGCTGTGAATCAAGATATCACAAGAAAGTGCAGTGTGCTCCCCATGACTCAGCAGACACAGAGGACCTCCGTGGGACCTATGGGCCTCGTTGTTGTTCAGCGGGCCTACAGGGGTGTGGAGGTACTCAGTGATCTTGGAACTAAAATGATGCTCACCCGAGGGAGTTAGGAGTCCTGAAAAGGGTACGTCCTTTAAAATAAAGCAGAATAGCGACTAAGAGCACATGGAAAGAGCTGCATGCCTCCCTTTCTGCATGGCCACTCGGGGCCTCACCACGAGGCAAGGACAGATTTGAGATTCCCTTTAACTCTAGAGCATGGCAAGATGAGTCCCACCGCGGACTATGAAGCACACTGGGTAGCCAGAGAAAACACATTTTCTTCCCAGACCAATGCGTACAATAGCCAGGGGCCTGTGAACGGCAGAGAATTTCAGGGAGCTTCAAGGCAGCATGAATGGAGCTATCAAAATGGATAAGGAAGTCTACTACCAACATGAGCCCATTTCCATAGGCACAAACAGCATACATCCCTGTGGTTTCAAAGAACTCAAAAGAGACACAGAGTACACACTGGTTCCTTCCCTGAATCAAATTCTCGAGGCAGGGTGTTCTGCATGTAGTGAACCGCCTCAACCAAGGAACGCCCTAGTTAGGCCTGGGGCCAGTGCCTCTTCAAAAGCCTGAAAAGCGTACTGGCGTTAAAATGCTGAAGATAAGCGACTACGGCCTCATGGAAACTGCTACACGCCCGGGTGCTACAGGAAAGACTGTGCTTTAGTTGCAATACGAACGCAACCGATTTTTTCCTGGAGTCAGGGTGACTTCAGGTAGGAGGTCCTGGAAGGAAGGCGAAGCCTAGTGTTTTTCTCAGTTCAGCTCAGACTAGGGAATGGGTGAGACTTCCACAGTATGTTGGATCTTGCCAAAACAGTGCTCGTGAACCTGTGCGAGTGCTGTGAATCAAGATATCACAAGAAAGAGTGCAGTGTGTTGCCCATGATTCAGCAGACACAGAGGAGCCCCGAGGGACCTATGGGCCACGTTGTTCTCAGCAGGCCTACAGAGGTGTGGAGGTAGTCAGGGATATTGGAATGAAAATGCTCCCTCGTGGGTCCTAGGAGTGCTGAAAAGGGTCCTTCCTTTAAAATAAAGCAGAACAGCGACTAAGAGCTCATGGAGAGAGCTGCATGCCTCCCTTTCTGCATGGCTACTCAGAGCCTTACCTCGAGGACAGGACAGATTTGAGATTCCCTTTAGCTCTAGAGCATGGCAAGATGAGTCCCACACCGGACTATGAAGCACACTGTGTAGCCAGAGAAAACACATTCTCTTCCCAGACCAATGCCTACAATAGCCAGGGGCCTGTCAACAGCAGAGAATTCAGGGATCTTCAAGGCAGCATGAATGGAGCTTTCAAAATGAAAAAGCAAGTCTACTACCAACATGCCCCCATTTCCATAGGCACAAACAGCATACATCCCTGTGGTTTCAAAGAACTCAAAAGAGACACAGAGTACACATTGGTTCCTTCCCTGAATCACATTCTCGAGGCAGAGTGTTCTGCATGTGGTGAACGGCCTCATCCAAGTAACATCCTAGCTAGGCCTCAGGGCCCGTGTCTCTTCAAAAGCCTGCAGTGCTATAGGAAAAACTGTGCTTTAGTTGCAAAAGGAAAGCAAGCCGTCTTACTCCTGGAGGCAGGGTGACTTCAGGTAGGAGGTCCTGATTGGAAGGAGAAGCCTAGTGTTTTTCTCTGTGCAGCTCAGACTAGGGATTGAGTGCGATTTCCACGGCATGTTGGAACTTGCTTGAACGTTGCTCTTGAACCTGTGCGAGTGCTGTGAATCAAGATATCACAAGAAAGTGCAGTGTGCTCCCCATGACTCAGCAGACACAGAGGACCTCCGTGGGACCTATGGGCCTCGTTGTTGTTCAGCGGGCCTACAGGGGTGTGGAGGTACTCAGTGATCTTGGAACTAAAATGATGCTCACCCGAGGGAGTTAGGAGTCCTGAAAAGGGTACGTCCTTTAAAATAAAGCAGAATAGCGACTAAGAGCACATGGAAAGAGCTGCATGCCTCCCTTTCTGCATGGCCACTCGGGGCCTCACCACGAGGCAAGGACAGATTTGAGATTCCCTTTAACTCTAGAGCATGGCAAGATGAGTCCCACCGCGGACTATGAAGCACACTGGGTAGCCAGAGAAAACACATTTTCTTCCCAGACCAATGCGTACAATAGCCAGGGGCCTGTGAACGGCAGAGAATTTCAGGGAGCTTCAAGGCAGCATGAATGGAGCTATCAAAATGGATAAGGAAGTCTACTACCAACATGAGCCCATTTCCATAGGCACAAACAGCATACATCCCTGTGGTTTCAAAGAACTCAAAAGAGACACAGAGTACACACTGGTTCCTTCCCTGAATCAAATTCTCGAGGCAGGGTGTTCTGCATGTAGTGAACCGCCTCAACCAAGGAACGCCCTAGTTAGGCCTGGGGCCAGTGCCTCTTCAAAAGCCTGAAAAGCGTACTGGCGTTAAAATGCTGAAGATAAGCGACTACGGCCTCATGGAAACTGCTACACGCCCGGGTGCTACAGGAAAGACTGTGCTTTAGTTGCAATACGAACGCAACCGATTTTTTCCTGGAGTCAGGGTGACTTCAGGTAGGAGGTCCTGGAAGGAAGGCGAAGCCTAGTGTTTTTCTCAGTTCAGCTCAGACTAGGGAATGGGTGAGACTTCCACAGTATGTTGGATCTTGCCAAAACAGTGCTCGTGAACCTGTGCGAGTGCTGTGAATCAAGATATCACAAGAAAGAGTGCAGTGTGTTGCCCATGATTCAGCAGACACAGAGGAGCCCCGAGGGACCTATGGGCCACGTTGTTCTCAGCAGGCCTACAGAGGTGTGGAGGTAGTCAGGGATATTGGAATGAAAATGCTCCCTCGTGGGTCCTAGGAGTGCTGAAAAGGGTCCTTCCTTTAAAATAAAGCAGAACAGCGACTAAGAGCTCATGGAGAGAGCTGCATGCCTCCCTTTCTGCATGGCTACTCAGAGCCTTACCTCGAGGACAGGACAGATTTGAGATTCCCTTTAGCTCTAGAGCATGGCAAGATGAGTCCCACACCGGACTATGAAGCACACTGTGTAGCCAGAGAAAACACATTTTCTTCCCAGACCAATGCCTACAATAGCCAGGGGCCTGTCAACAGCAGAGAATTCAGGGATCTTCAAGGCAGCATGAATGGAGCTTTCAAAATGAAAAAGCAAGTCTACTACCAACATGCCCCCATTTCCATAGGCACAAACAGCATACATCCCTGTGGTTTCAAAGAACTCAAAAGAGACACAGAGTACACATTGGTTCCTTCCCTGAATCACATTCTCGAGGCAGAGTGTTCTGCATGTGGTGAACGGCCTCATCCAAGTAACATCCTAGCTAGGCCTCAGGGCCCGTGTCTCTTCAAAAGCCTGCAGTGCTATAGGAAAAACTGTGCTTTAGTTGCAAAAGGAAAGCAAGCCGTCTTACTCCTGGAGGCAGGGTGACTTCAGGTAGGAGGTCCTGATTGGAAGGAGAAGCCTAGTGTTTTTCTCTGTGCAGCTCAGACTAGGGATTGAGTGCGATTTCCACGGCATGTTGGAACTTGCTTGAACGTTGCTCTTGAACCTGTGCGAGTGCTGTGAATCAAGATATCACAAGAAAGTGCAGTGTGCTCCCCATGACTCAGCAGACACAGAGGACCTCCGTGGGACCTATGGGCCTCGTTGTTGTTCAGCGGGCCTACAGGGGTGTGGAGGTACTCAGTGATCTTGGAACTAAAATGATGCTCACCCGAGGGAGTTAGGAGTCCTGAAAAGGGTACGTCCTTTAAAATAAAGCAGAATAGCGACTAAGAGCACATGGAAAGAGCTGCATGCCTCCCTTTCTGCATGGCCACTCGGGGCCTCACCACGAGGCAAGGACAGATTTGAGATTCCCTTTAACTCTAGAGCATGGCAAGATGAGTCCCACCGCGGACTATGAAGCACACTGGGTAGCCAGAGAAAACACATTTTCTTCCCAGACCAATGCGTACAATAGCCAGGGGCCTGTGAACGGCAGAGAATTTCAGGGAGCTTCAAGGCAGCATGAATGGAGCTATCAAAATGGATAAGGAAGTCTACTACCAACATGAGCCCATTTCCATAGGCACAAACAGCATACATCCCTGTGGTTTCAAAGAACTCAAAAGAGACACAGAGTACACACTGGTTCCTTCCCTGAATCAAATTCTCGAGGCAGGGTGTTCTGCATGTAGTGAACCGCCTCAACCAAGGAACGCCCTAGTTAGGCCTGGGGCCAGTGCCTCTTCAAAAGCCTGAAAAGCGTACTGGCGTTAAAATGCTGAAGATAAGCGACTACGGCCTCATGGAAACTGCTACACGCCCGGGTGCTACAGGAAAGACTGTGCTTTAGTTGCAATACGAACGCAACCGATTTTTTCCTGGAGTCAGGGTGACTTCAGGTAGGAGGTCCTGGAAGGAAGGCGAAGCCTAGTGTTTTTCTCAGTTCAGCTCAGACTAGGGAATGGGTGAGACTTCCACAGTATGTTGGATCTTGCCAAAACAGTGCTCGTGAACCTGTGCGAGTGCTGTGAATCAAGATATCACAAGAAAGAGTGCAGTGTGTTGCCCATGATTCAGCAGACACAGAGGAGCCCCGAGGGACCTATGGGCCACGTTGTTCTCAGCAGGCCTACAGAGGTGTGGAGGTAGTCAGGGATATTGGAATGAAAATGCTCCCTCGTGGGTCCTAGGAGTGCTGAAAAGGGTCCTTCCTTTAAAATAAAGCAGAACAGCGACTAAGAGCTCATGGAGAGAGCTGCATGCCTCCCTTTCTGCATGGCTACTCAGAGCCTTACCTCGAGGACAGGACAGATTTGAGATTCCCTTTAGCTCTAGAGCATGGCAAGATGAGTCCCACACCGGACTATGAAGCACACTGTGTAGCCAGAGAAAACACATTCTCTTCCCAGACCAATGCCTACAATAGCCAGGGGCCTGTCAACAGCAGAGAATTCAGGGATCTTCAAGGCAGCATGAATGGAGCTTTCAAAATGAAAAAGCAAGTCTACTACCAACATGCCCCCATTTCCATAGGCACAAACAGCATACATCCCTGTGGTTTCAAAGAACTCAAAAGAGACACAGAGTACACATTGGTTCCTTCCCTGAATCACATTCTCGAGGCAGAGTGTTCTGCATGTGGTGAACGGCCTCATCCAAGTAACATCCTAGCTAGGCCTCAGGGCCCGTGTCTCTTCAAAAGCCTGCAGTGCTATAGGAAAAACTGTGCTTTAGTTGCAAAAGGAAAGCAAGCCGTCTTACTCCTGGAGGCAGGGTGACTTCAGGTAGGAGGTCCTGATTGGAAGGAGAAGCCTAGTGTTTTTCTCTGTGCAGCTCAGACTAGGGATTGAGTGCGATTTCCACGGCATGTTGGAACTTGCTTGAACGTTGCTCGTGAACCTGTGCGAGTGCTGTGAATCAAGATATCACAAGAAAGTGCAGTGTGCTCCCCATGACTCAGCAGACACAGAGGACCTCCGTGGGACCTATGGGCCTCGTTGTTGTTCAGCGGGCCTACAGGGGTGTGGAGGTACTCAGTGATCTTGGAACTAAAATGATGCTCACCCGAGGGAGTTAGGAGTCCTGAAAAGGGTACGTCCTTTAAAATAAAGCAGAATAGCGACTAAGAGCACATGGAAAGAGCTGCATGCCTCCCTTTCTGCATGGCCACTCGGGGCCTCACCACGAGGCAAGGACAGATTTGAGATTCCCTTTAACTCTAGAGCATGGCAAGATGAGTCCCACCGCGGACTATGAAGCACACTGGGTAGCCAGAGAAAACACATTTTCTTCCCAGACCAATGCGTACAATAGCCAGGGGCCTGTGAACGGCAGAGAATTTCAGGGAGCTTCAAGGCAGCATGAATGGAGCTATCAAAATGGATAAGGAAGTCTACTACCAACATGAGCCCATTTCCATAGGCACAAACAGCATACATCCCTGTGGTTTCAAAGAACTCAAAAGAGACACAGAGTACACACTGGTTCCTTCCCTGAATCAAATTCTCGAGGCAGGGTGTTCTGCATGTAGTGAACCGCCTCAACCAAGGAACGCCCTAGTTAGGCCTGGGGCCAGTGCCTCTTCAAAAGCCTGAAAAGCGTACTGGCGTTAAAATGCTGAAGATAAGCGACTACGGCCTCATGGAAACTGCTACACGCCCGGGTGCTACAGGAAAGACTGTGCTTTAGTTGCAATACGAACGCAACCGATTTTTTCCTGGAGTCAGGGTGACTTCAGGTAGGAGGTCCTGGAAGGAAGGCGAAGCCTAGTGTTTTTCTCAGTTCAGCTCAGACTAGGGAATGGGTGAGACTTCCACAGTATGTTGGATCTTGCCAAAACAGTGCTCGTGAACCTGTGCGAGTGCTGTGAATCAAGATATCACAAGAAAGAGTGCAGTGTGTTGCCCATGATTCAGCAGACACAGAGGAGCCCCGAGGGACCTATGGGCCACGTTGTTCTCAGCAGGCCTACAGAGGTGTGGAGGTAGTCAGGGATATTGGAATGAAAATGCTCCCTCGTGGGTCCTAGGAGTGCTGAAAAGGGTCCTTCCTTTAAAATAAAGCAGAACAGCGACTAAGAGCTCATGGAGAGAGCTGCATGCCTCCCTTTCTGCATGGCTACTCAGAGCCTTACCTCGAGGACAGGACAGATTTGAGATTCCCTTTAGCTCTAGAGCATGGCAAGATGAGTCCCACACCGGACTATGAAGCACACTGTGTAGCCAGAGAAAACACATTTTCTTCCCAGACCAATGCCTACAATAGCCAGGGGCCTGTCAACAGCAGAGAATTCAGGGATCTTCAAGGCAGCATGAATGGAGCTTTCAAAATGAAAAAGCAAGTCTACTACCAACATGCCCCCATTTCCATAGGCACAAACAGCATACATCCCTGTGGTTTCAAAGAACTCAAAAGAGACACAGAGTACACATTGGTTCCTTCCCTGAATCACATTCTCGAGGCAGAGTGTTCTGCATGTGGTGAACGGCCTCATCCAAGTAACATCCTAGCTAGGCCTCAGGGCCCGTGTCTCTTCAAAAGCCTGCAGTGCTATAGGAAAAACTGTGCTTTAGTTGCAAAAGGAAAGCAAGCCGTCTTACTCCTGGAGGCAGGGTGACTTCAGGTAGGAGGTCCTGATTGGAAGGAGAAGCCTAGTGTTTTTCTCTGTGCAGCTCAGACTAGGGATTGAGTGCGATTTCCACGGCATGTTGGAACTTGCTTGAACGTTGCTCTTGAACCTGTGCGAGTGCTGTGAATCAAGATATCACAAGAAAGTGCAGTGTGCTCCCCATGACTCAGCAGACACAGAGGACCTCCGTGGGACCTATGGGCCTCGTTGTTGTTCAGCGGGCCTACAGGGGTGTGGAGGTACTCAGTGATCTTGGAACTAAAATGATGCTCACCCGAGGGAGTTAGGAGTCCTGAAAAGGGTACGTCCTTTAAAATAAAGCAGAATAGCGACTAAGAGCACATGGAAAGAGCTGCATGCCTCCCTTTCTGCATGGCCACTCGGGGCCTCACCACGAGGCAAGGACAGATTTGAGATTCCCTTTAACTCTAGAGCATGGCAAGATGAGTCCCACCGCGGACTATGAAGCACACTGGGTAGCCAGAGAAAACACATTTTCTTCCCAGACCAATGCGTACAATAGCCAGGGGCCTGTGAACGGCAGAGAATTTCAGGGAGCTTCAAGGCAGCATGAATGGAGCTATCAAAATGGATAAGGAAGTCTACTACCAACATGAGCCCATTTCCATAGGCACAAACAGCATACATCCCTGTGGTTTCAAAGAACTCAAAAGAGACACAGAGTACACACTGGTTCCTTCCCTGAATCAAATTCTCGAGGCAGGGTGTTCTGCATGTAGTGAACCGCCTCAACCAAGGAACGCCCTAGTTAGGCCTGGGGCCAGTGCCTCTTCAAAAGCCTGAAAAGCGTACTGGCGTTAAAATGCTGAAGATAAGCGACTACGGCCTCATGGAAACTGCTACACGCCCGGGTGCTACAGGAAAGACTGTGCTTTAGTTGCAATACGAACGCAACCGATTTTTTCCTGGAGTCAGGGTGACTTCAGGTAGGAGGTCCTGGAAGGAAGGCGAAGCCTAGTGTTTTTCTCAGTTCAGCTCAGACTAGGGAATGGGTGAGACTTCCACAGTATGTTGGATCTTGCCAAAACAGTGCTCGTGAACCTGTGCGAGTGCTGTGAATCAAGATATCACAAGAAAGAGTGCAGTGTGTTGCCCATGATTCAGCAGACACAGAGGAGCCCCGAGGGACCTATGGGCCACGTTGTTCTCAGCAGGCCTACAGAGGTGTGGAGGTAGTCAGGGATATTGGAATGAAAATGCTCCCTCGTGGGTCCTAGGAGTGCTGAAAAGGGTCCTTCCTTTAAAATAAAGCAGAACAGCGACTAAGAGCTCATGGAGAGAGCTGCATGCCTCCCTTTCTGCATGGCTACTCAGAGCCTTACCTCGAGGACAGGACAGATTTGAGATTCCCTTTAGCTCTAGAGCATGGCAAGATGAGTCCCACACCGGACTATGAAGCACACTGTGTAGCCAGAGAAAACACATTCTCTTCCCAGACCAATGCCTACAATAGCCAGGGGCCTGTCAACAGCAGAGAATTCAGGGATCTTCAAGGCAGCATGAATGGAGCTTTCAAAATGAAAAAGCAAGTCTACTACCAACATGCCCCCATTTCCATAGGCACAAACAGCATACATCCCTGTGGTTTCAAAGAACTCAAAAGAGACACAGAGTACACATTGGTTCCTTCCCTGAATCACATTCTCGAGGCAGAGTGTTCTGCATGTGGTGAACGGCCTCATCCAAGTAACATCCTAGCTAGGCCTCAGGGCCCGTGTCTCTTCAAAAGCCTGCAGTGCTATAGGAAAAACTGTGCTTTAGTTGCAAAAGGAAAGCAAGCCGTCTTACTCCTGGAGGCAGGGTGACTTCAGGTAGGAGGTCCTGATTGGAAGGAGAAGCCTAGTGTTTTTCTCTGTGCAGCTCAGACTAGGGATTGAGTGCGATTTCCACGGCATGTTGGAACTTGCTTGAACGTTGCTCTTGAACCTGTGCGAGTGCTGTGAATCAAGATATCACAAGAAAGTGCAGTGTGCTCCCCATGACTCAGCAGACACAGAGGACCTCCGTGGGACCTATGGGCCTCGTTGTTGTTCAGCGGGCCTACAGGGGTGTGGAGGTACTCAGTGATCTTGGAACTAAAATGATGCTCACCCGAGGGAGTTAGGAGTCCTGAAAAGGGTACGTCCTTTAAAATAAAGCAGAATAGCGACTAAGAGCACATGGAAAGAGCTGCATGCCTCCCTTTCTGCATGGCCACTCGGGGCCTCACCACGAGGCAAGGACAGATTTGAGATTCCCTTTAACTCTAGAGCATGGCAAGATGAGTCCCACCGCGGACTATGAAGCACACTGGGTAGCCAGAGAAAACACATTTTCTTCCCAGACCAATGCGTACAATAGCCAGGGGCCTGTGAACGGCAGAGAATTTCAGGGAGCTTCAAGGCAGCATGAATGGAGCTATCAAAATGGATAAGGAAGTCTACTACCAACATGAGCCCATTTCCATAGGCACAAACAGCATACATCCCTGTGATTTCAAAGAACTCAAAAGAGACACAGAGTACACACTGGTTCCTTCCCTGAATCAAATTCTCGAGGCAGGGTGTTCTGCATGTAGTGAACCGCCTCAACCAAGGAACGCCCTAGTTAGGCCTGGGGCCAGTGCCTCTTCAAAAGCCTGAAAAGCGTACTGGCGTTAAAATGCTGAAGATAAGCGACTACGGCCTCATGGAAACTGCTACACGCCCGGGTGCTACAGGAAAGACTGTGCTTTAGTTGCAATACGAACGCAACCGATTTTTTCCTGGAGTCAGGGTGACTTCAGGTAGGAGGTCCTGGAAGGAAGGCGAAGCCTAGTGTTTTTCTCAGTTCAGCTCAGACTAGGGAATGGGTGAGACTTCCACAGTATGTTGGATCTTGCCAAAACAGTGCTCGTGAACCTGTGCGAGTGCTGTGAATCAAGATATCACAAGAAAGAGTGCAGTGTGTTGCCCATGATTCAGCAGACACAGAGGAGCCCCGAGGGACCTATGGGCCACGTTGTTCTCAGCAGGCCTACAGAGGTGTGGAGGTAGTCAGGGATATTGGAATGAAAATGCTCCCTCGTGGGTCCTAGGAGTGCTGAAAAGGGTCCTTCCTTTAAAATAAAGCAGAACAGCGACTAAGAGCTCATGGAGAGAGCTGCATGCCTCCCTTTCTGCATGGCTACTCAGAGCCTTACCTCGAGGACAGGACAGATTTGAGATTCCCCTTAGCTCTAGAGCATGGCAAGATGAGTCCCACACCGGACTATGAAGCACACTGTGTAGCCAGAGAAAACACATTCTCTTCCCAGACCAATGCCTACAATAGCCAGGGGCCTGTCAACAGCAGAGAATTCAGGGATCTTCAAGGCAGCATGAATGGAGCTTTCAAAATGAAAAAGCAAGTCTACTACCAACATGCCCCCATTTCCATAGGCACAAACAGCATACATCCCTGTGGTTTCAAAGAACTCAAAAGAGACACAGAGTACACATTGGTTCCTTCCCTGAATCACATTCTCGAGGCAGAGTGTTCTGCATGTGGTGAACGGCCTCATCCAAGTAACATCCTAGCTAGGCCTCAGGGCCCGTGTCTCTTCAAAAGCCTGCAGTGCTATAGGAAAAACTGTGCTTTAGTTGCAAAAGGAAAGCAAGCCGTCTTACTCCTGGAGGCAGGGTGACTTCAGGTAGGAGGTCCTGATTGGAAGGAGAAGCCTAGTGTTTTTCTCTGTGCAGCTCAGACTAGGGATTGAGTGCGATTTCCACGGCATGTTGGAACTTGCTTGAACGTTGCTCTTGAACCTGTGCGAGTGCTGTGAATCAAGATATCACAAGAAAGTGCAGTGTGCTCCCCATGACTCAGCAGACACAGAGGACCTCCGTGGGACCTATGGGCCTCGTTGTTGTTCAGCGGGCCTACAGGGGTGTGGAGGTACTCAGTGATCTTGGAACTAAAATGATGCTCACCCGAGGGAGTTAGGAGTCCTGAAAAGGGTACGTCCTTTAAAATAAAGCAGAATAGCGACTAAGAGCACATGGAAAGAGCTGCATGCCTCCCTTTCTGCATGGCCACTCGGGGCCTCACCACGAGGCAAGGACAGATTTGAGATTCCCTTTAACTCTAGAGCATGGCAAGATGAGTCCCACCGCGGACTATGAAGCACACTGGGTAGCCAGAGAAAACACATTTTCTTCCCAGACCAATGCGTACAATAGCCAGGGGCCTGTGAACGGCAGAGAATTTCAGGGAGCTTCAAGGCAGCATGAATGGAGCTATCAAAATGGATAAGGAAGTCTACTACCAACATGAGCCCATTTCCATAGGCACAAACAGCATACATCCCTGTGGTTTCAAAGAACTCAAAAGAGACACAGAGTACACACTGGTTCCTTCCCTGAATCAAATTCTCGAGGCAGGGTGTTCTGCATGTAGTGAACCGCCTCAACCAAGGAACGCCCTAGTTAGGCCTGGGGCCAGTGCCTCTTCAAAAGCCTGAAAAGCGTACTGGCGTTAAAATGCTGAAGATAAGCGACTACGGCCTCATGGAAACTGCTACACGCCCGGGTGCTACAGGAAAGACTGTGCTTTAGTTGCAATACGAACGCAACCGATTTTTTCCTGGAGTCAGGGTGACTTCAGGTAGGAGGTCCTGGAAGGAAGGCGAAGCCTAGTGTTTTTCTCAGTTCAGCTCAGACTAGGGAATGGGTGAGACTTCCACAGTATGTTGGATCTTGCCAAAACAGTGCTCGTGAACCTGTGCGAGTGCTGTGAATCAAGATATCACAAGAAAGAGTGCAGTGTGTTGCCCATGATTCAGCAGACACAGAGGAGCCCCGAGGGACCTATGGGCCACGTTGTTCTCAGCAGGCCTACAGAGGTGTGGAGGTAGTCAGGGATATTGGAATGAAAATGCTCCCTCGTGGGTCCTAGGAGTGCTGAAAAGGGTCCTTCCTTTAAAATAAAGCAGAACAGCGACTAAGAGCTCATGGAGAGAGCTGCATGCCTCCCTTTCTGCATGGCTACTCAGAGCCTTACCTCGAGGACAGGACAGATTTGAGATTCCCTTTAGCTCTAGAGCATGGCAAGATGAGTCCCACACCGGACTATGAAGCACACTGTGTAGCCAGAGAAAACACATTTTCTTCCCAGACCAATGCCTACAATAGCCAGGGGCCTGTCAACAGCAGAGAATTCAGGGATCTTCAAGGCAGCATGAATGGAGCTTTCAAAATGAAAAAGCAAGTCTACTACCAACATGCCCCCATTTCCATAGGCACAAACAGCATACATCCCTGTGGTTTCAAAGAACTCAAAAGAGACACAGAGTACACATTGGTTCCTTCCCTGAATCACATTCTCGAGGCAGAGTGTTCTGCATGTGGTGAACGGCCTCATCCAAGTAACATCCTAGCTAGGCCTCAGGGCCCGTGTCTCTTCAAAAGCCTGCAGTGCTATAGGAAAAACTGTGCTTTAGTTGCAAAAGGAAAGCAAGCCGTCTTACTCCTGGAGGCAGGGTGACTTCAGGTAGGAGGTCCTGATTGGAAGGAGAAGCCTAGTGTTTTTCTCTGTGCAGCTCAGACTAGGGATTGAGTGCGATTTCCACGGCATGTTGGAACTTGCTTGAACGTTGCTCTTGAACCTGTGCGAGTGCTGTGAATCAAGATATCACAAGAAAGTGCAGTGTGCTCCCCATGACTCAGCAGACACAGAGGACCTCCGTGGGACCTATGGGCCTCGTTGTTGTTCAGCGGGCCTACAGGGGTGTGGAGGTACTCAGTGATCTTGGAACTAAAATGATGCTCACCCGAGGGAGTTAGGAGTCCTGAAAAGGGTACGTCCTTTAAAATAAAGCAGAATAGCGACTAAGAGCACATGGAAAGAGCTGCATGCCTCCCTTTCTGCATGGCCACTCGGGGCCTCACCACGAGGCAAGGACAGATTTGAGATTCCCTTTAACTCTAGAGCATGGCAAGATGAGTCCCACCGCGGACTATGAAGCACACTGGGTAGCCAGAGAAAACACATTTTCTTCCCAGACCAATGCGTACAATAGCCAGGGGCCTGTGAACGGCAGAGAATTTCAGGGAGCTTCAAGGCAGCATGAATGGAGCTATCAAAATGGATAAGGAAGTCTACTACCAACATGAGCCCATTTCCATAGGCACAAACAGCATACATCCCTGTGGTTTCAAAGAACTCAAAAGAGACACAGAGTACACACTGGTTCCTTCCCTGAATCAAATTCTCGAGGCAGGGTGTTCTGCATGTAGTGAACCGCCTCAACCAAGGAACGCCCTAGTTAGGCCTGGGGCCAGTGCCTCTTCAAAAGCCTGAAAAGCGTACTGGCGTTAAAATGCTGAAGATAAGCGACTACGGCCTCATGGAAACTGCTACACGCCCGGGTGCTACAGGAAAGACTGTGCTTTAGTTGCAATACGAACGCAACCGATTTTTTCCTGGAGTCAGGGTGACTTCAGGTAGGAGGTCCTGGAAGGAAGGCGAAGCCTAGTGTTTTTCTCAGTTCAGCTCAGACTAGGGAATGGGTGAGACTTCCACAGTATGTTGGATCTTGCCAAAACAGTGCTCGTGAACCTGTGCGAGTGCTGTGAATCAAGATATCACAAGAAAGAGTGCAGTGTGTTGCCCATGATTCAGCAGACACAGAGGAGCCCCGAGGGACCTATGGGCCACGTTGTTCTCAGCAGGCCTACAGAGGTGTGGAGGTAGTCAGGGATATTGGAATGAAAATGCTCCCTCGTGGGTCCTAGGAGTGCTGAAAAGGGTCCTTCCTTTAAAATAAAGCAGAACAGCGACTAAGAGCTCATGGAGAGAGCTGCATGCCTCCCTTTCTGCATGGCTACTCAGAGCCTTACCTCGAGGACAGGACAGATTTGAGATTCCCTTTAGCTCTAGAGCATGGCAAGATGAGTCCCACACCGGACTATGAAGCACACTGTGTAGCCAGAGAAAACACATTCTCTTCCCAGACCAATGCCTACAATAGCCAGGGGCCTGTCAACAGCAGAGAATTCAGGGATCTTCAAGGCAGCATGAATGGAGCTTTCAAAATGAAAAAGCAAGTCTACTACCAACATGCCCCCATTTCCATAGGCACAAACAGCATACATCCCTGTGGTTTCAAAGAACTCAAAAGAGACACAGAGTACACATTGGTTCCTTCCCTGAATCACATTCTCGAGGCAGAGTGTTCTGCATGTGGTGAACGGCCTCATCCAAGTAACATCCTAGCTAGGCCTCAGGGCCCGTGTCTCTTCAAAAGCCTGCAGTGCTATAGGAAAAACTGTGCTTTAGTTGCAAAAGGAAAGCAAGCCGTCTTACTCCTGGAGGCAGGGTGACTTCAGGTAGGAGGTCCTGATTGGAAGGAGAAGCCTAGTGTTTTTCTCTGTGCAGCTCAGACTAGGGATTGAGTGCGATTTCCACGGCATGTTGGAACTTGCTTGAACGTTGCTCTTGAACCTGTGCGAGTGCTGTGAATCAAGATATCACAAGAAAGTGCAGTGTGCTCCCCATGACTCAGCAGACACAGAGGACCTCCGTGGGACCTATGGGCCTCGTTGTTGTTCAGCGGGCCTACAGGGGTGTGGAGGTACTCAGTGATCTTGGAACTAAAATGATGCTCACCCGAGGGAGTTAGGAGTCCTGAAAAGGGTACGTCCTTTAAAATAAAGCAGAATAGCGACTAAGAGCACATGGAAAGAGCTGCATGCCTCCCTTTCTGCATGGCCACTCGGGGCCTCACCACGAGGCAAGGACAGATTTGAGATTCCCTTTAACTCTAGAGCATGGCAAGATGAGTCCCACCGCGGACTATGAAGCACACTGGGTAGCCAGAGAAAACACATTTTCTTCCCAGACCAATGCGTACAATAGCCAGGGGCCTGTGAACGGCAGAGAATTTCAGGGAGCTTCAAGGCAGCATGAATGGAGCTATCAAAATGGATAAGGAAGTCTACTACCAACATGAGCCCATTTCCATAGGCACAAACAGCATACATCCCTGTGGTTTCAAAGAACTCAAAAGAGACACAGAGTACACACTGGTTCCTTCCCTGAATCAAATTCTCGAGGCAGGGTGTTCTGCATGTAGTGAACCGCCTCAACCAAGGAACGCCCTAGTTAGGCCTGGGGCCAGTGCCTCTTCAAAAGCCTGAAAAGCGTACTGGCGTTAAAATGCTGAAGATAAGCGACTACGGCCTCATGGAAACTGCTACACGCCCGGGTGCTACAGGAAAGACTGTGCTTTAGTTGCAATACGAACGCAACCGATTTTTTCCTGGAGTCAGGGTGACTTCAGGTAGGAGGTCCTGGAAGGAAGGCGAAGCCTAGTGTTTTTCTCAGTTCAGCTCAGACTAGGGAATGGGTGAGACTTCCACAGTATGTTGGATCTTGCCAAAACAGTGCTCGTGAACCTGTGCGAGTGCTGTGAATCAAGATATCACAAGAAAGAGTGCAGTGTGTTGCCCATGATTCAGCAGACACAGAGGAGCCCCGAGGGACCTATGGGCCACGTTGTTCTCAGCAGGCCTACAGAGGTGTGGAGGTAGTCAGGGATATTGGAATGAAAATGCTCCCTCGTGGGTCCTAGGAGTGCTGAAAAGGGTCCTTCCTTTAAAATAAAGCAGAACAGCGACTAAGAGCTCATGGAGAGAGCTGCATGCCTCCCTTTCTGCATGGCTACTCAGAGCCTTACCTCGAGGACAGGACAGATTTGAGATTCCCTTTAGCTCTAGAGCATGGCAAGATGAGTCCCACACCGGACTATGAAGCACACTGTGTAGCCAGAGAAAACACATTCTCTTCCCAGACCAATGCCTACAATAGCCAGGGGCCTGTCAACAGCAGAGAATTCAGGGATCTTCAAGGCAGCATGAATGGAGCTTTCAAAATGAAAAAGCAAGTCTACTACCAACATGCCCCCATTTCCATAGGCACAAACAGCATACATCCCTGTGGTTTCAAAGAACTCAAAAGAGACACAGAGTACACATTGGTTCCTTCCCTGAATCACATTCTCGAGGCAGAGTGTTCTGCATGTGGTGAACGGCCTCATCCAAGTAACATCCTAGCTAGGCCTCAGGGCCCGTGTCTCTTCAAAAGCCTGCAGTGCTATAGGAAAAACTGTGCTTTAGTTGCAAAAGGAAAGCAAGCCGTCTTACTCCTGGAGGCAGGGTGACTTCAGGTAGGAGGTCCTGATTGGAAGGAGAAGCCTAGTGTTTTTCTCTGTGCAGCTCAGACTAGGGATTGAGTGCGATTTCCACGGCATGTTGGAACTTGCTTGAACGTTGCTCTTGAACCTGTGCGAGTGCTGTGAATCAAGATATCACAAGAAAGTGCAGTGTGCTCCCCATGACTCAGCAGACACAGAGGACCTCCGTGGGACCTATGGGCCTCGTTGTTGTTCAGCGGGCCTACAGGGGTGTGGAGGTACTCAGTGATCTTGGAACTAAAATGATGCTCACCCGAGGGAGTTAGGAGTCCTGAAAAGGGTACGTCCTTTAAAATAAAGCAGAATAGCGACTAAGAGCACATGGAAAGAGCTGCATGCCTCCCTTTCTGCATGGCCACTCGGGGCCTCACCACGAGGCAAGGACAGATTTGAGATTCCCTTTAACTCTAGAGCATGGCAAGATGAGTCCCACCGCGGACTATGAAGCACACTGGGTAGCCAGAGAAAACACATTTTCTTCCCAGACCAATGCGTACAATAGCCAGGGGCCTGTGAACGGCAGAGAATTTCAGGGAGCTTCAAGGCAGCATGAATGGAGCTATCAAAATGGATAAGGAAGTCTACTACCAACATGAGCCCATTTCCATAGGCACAAACAGCATACATCCCTGTGGTTTCAAAGAACTCAAAAGAGACACAGAGTACACACTGGTTCCTTCCCTGAATCAAATTCTCGAGGCAGGGTGTTCTGCATGTAGTGAACCGCCTCAACCAAGGAACGCCCTAGTTAGGCCTGGGGCCAGTGCCTCTTCAAAAGCCTGAAAAGCGTACTGGCGTTAAAATGCTGAAGATAAGCGACTACGGCCTCATGGAAACTGCTACACGCCCGGGTGCTACAGGAAAGACTGTGCTTTAGTTGCAATACGAACGCAACCGATTTTTTCCTGGAGTCAGGGTGACTTCAGGTAGGAGGTCCTGGAAGGAAGGCGAAGCCTAGTGTTTTTCTCAGTTCAGCTCAGACTAGGGAATGGGTGAGACTTCCACAGTATGTTGGATCTTGCCAAAACAGTGCTCGTGAACCTGTGCGAGTGCTGTGAATCAAGATATCACAAGAAAGAGTGCAGTGTGTTGCCCATGATTCAGCAGACACAGAGGAGCCCCGAGGGACCTATGGGCCACGTTGTTCTCAGCAGGCCTACAGAGGTGTGGAGGTAGTCAGGGATATTGGAATGAAAATGCTCCCTCGTGGGTCCTAGGAGTGCTGAAAAGGGTCCTTCCTTTAAAATAAAGCAGAACAGCGACTAAGAGCTCATGGAGAGAGCTGCATGCCTCCCTTTCTGCATGGCTACTCAGAGCCTTACCTCGAGGACAGGACAGATTTGAGATTCCCTTTAGCTCTAGAGCATGGCAAGATGAGTCCCACACCGGACTATGAAGCACACTGTGTAGCCAGAGAAAACACATTCTCTTCCCAGACCAATGCCTACAATAGCCAGGGGCCTGTCAACAGCAGAGAATTCAGGGATCTTCAAGGCAGCATGAATGGAGCTTTCAAAATGAAAAAGCAAGTCTACTACCAACATGCCCCCATTTCCATAGGCACAAACAGCATACATCCCTGTGGTTTCAAAGAACTCAAAAGAGACACAGAGTACACATTGGTTCCTTCCCTGAATCACATTCTCGAGGCAGAGTGTTCTGCATGTGGTGAACGGCCTCATCCAAGTAACATCCTAGCTAGGCCTCAGGGCCCGTGTCTCTTCAAAAGCCTGCAGTGCTATAGGAAAAACTGTGCTTTAGTTGCAAAAGGAAAGCAAGCCGTCTTACTCCTGGAGGCAGGGTGACTTCAGGTAGGAGGTCCTGATTGGAAGGAGAAGCCTAGTGTTTTTCTCTGTGCAGCTCAGACTAGGGATTGAGTGCGATTTCCACGGCATGTTGGAACTTGCTTGAACGTTGCTCTTGAACCTGTGCGAGTGCTGTGAATCAAGATATCACAAGAAAGTGCAGTGTGCTCCCCATGACTCAGCAGACACAGAGGACCTCCGTGGGACCTATGGGCCTCGTTGTTGTTCAGCGGGCCTACAGGGGTGTGGAGGTACTCAGTGATCTTGGAACTAAAATGATGCTCACCCGAGGGAGTTAGGAGTCCTGAAAAGGGTACGTCCTTTAAAATAAAGCAGAATAGCGACTAAGAGCACATGGAAAGAGCTGCATGCCTCCCTTTCTGCATGGCCACTCGGGGCCTCACCACGAGGCAAGGACAGATTTGAGATTCCCTTTAACTCTAGAGCATGGCAAGATGAGTCCCACCGCGGACTATGAAGCACACTGGGTAGCCAGAGAAAACACATTTTCTTCCCAGACCAATGCGTACAATAGCCAGGGGCCTGTGAACGGCAGAGAATTTCAGGGAGCTTCAAGGCAGCATGAATAGAGCTATCAAAATGGATAAGGAAGTCTACTACCAACATGAGCCCATTTCCATAGGCACAAACAGCATACATCCCTGTGGTTTCAAAGAACTCAAAAGAGACACAGAGTACACACTGGTTCCTTCCCTGAATCAAATTCTCGAGGCAGGGTGTTCTGCATGTAGTGAACCGCCTCAACCAAGGAACGCCCTAGTTAGGCCTGGGGCCAGTGCCTCTTCAAAAGCCTGAAAAGCGTACTGGCGTTAAAATGCTGAAGATAAGCGACTACGGCCTCATGGAAACTGCTACACGCCCGGGTGCTACAGGAAAGACTGTGCTTTAGTTGCAATACGAACGCAACCGATTTTTTCCTGGAGTCAGGGTGACTTCAGGTAGGAGGTCCTGGAAGGAAGGCGAAGCCTAGTGTTTTTCTCAGTTCAGCTCAGACTAGGGAATGGGTGAGACTTCCACAGTATGTTGGATCTTGCCAAAACAGTGCTCGTGAACCTGTGCGAGTGCTGTGAATCAAGATATCACAAGAAAGAGTGCAGTGTGTTGCCCATGATTCAGCAGACACAGAGGAGCCCCGAGGGACCTATGGGCCACGTTGTTCTCAGCAGGCCTACAGAGGTGTGGAGGTAGTCAGGGATATTGGAATGAAAATGCTCCCTCGTGGGTCCTAGGAGTGCTGAAAAGGGTCCTTCCTTTAAAATAAAGCAGAACAGCGACTAAGAGCTCATGGAGAGAGCTGCATGCCTCCCTTTCTGCATGGCTACTCAGAGCCTTACCTCGAGGACAGGACAGATTTGAGATTCCCTTTAGCTCTAGAGCATGGCAAGATGAGTCCCACACCGGACTATGAAGCACACTGTGTAGCCAGAGAAAACACATTCTCTTCCCAGACCAATGCCTACAATAGCCAGGGGCCTGTCAACAGCAGAGAATTCAGGGATCTTCAAGGCAGCATGAATGGAGCTTTCAAAATGAAAAAGCAAGTCTACTACCAACATGCCCCCATTTCCATAGGCACAAACAGCATACATCCCTGTGGTTTCAAAGAACTCAAAAGAGACACAGAGTACACATTGGTTCCTTCCCTGAATCACATTCTCGAGGCAGAGTGTTCTGCATGTGGTGAACGGCCTCATCCAAGTAACATCCTAGCTAGGCCTCAGGGCCCGTGTCTCTTCAAAAGCCTGCAGTGCTATAGGAAAAACTGTGCTTTAGTTGCAAAAGGAAAGCAAGCCGTCTTACTCCTGGAGGCAGGGTGACTTCAGGTAGGAGGTCCTGATTGGAAGGAGAAGCCTAGTGTTTTTCTCTGTGCAGCTCAGACTAGGGATTGAGTGCGATTTCCACGGCATGTTGGAACTTGCTTGAACGTTGCTCTTGAACCTGTGCGAGTGCTGTGAATCAAGATATCACAAGAAAGTGCAGTGTGCTCCCCATGACTCAGCAGACACAGAGGACCTCCGTGGGACCTATGGGCCTCGTTGTTGTTCAGCGGGCCTACAGGGGTGTGGAGGTACTCAGTGATCTTGGAACTAAAATGATGCTCACCCGAGGGAGTTAGGAGTCCTGAAAAGGGTACGTCCTTTAAAATAAAGCAGAATAGCGACTAAGAGCACATGGAAAGAGCTGCATGCCTCCCTTTCTGCATGGCCACTCGGGGCCTCACCACGAGGCAAGGACAGATTTGAGATTCCCTTTAACTCTAGAGCATGGCAAGATGAGTCCCACCGCGGACTATGAAGCACACTGGGTAGCCAGAGAAAACACATTTTCTTCCCAGACCAATGCGTACAATAGCCAGGGGCCTGTGAACGGCAGAGAATTTCAGGGAGCTTCAAGGCAGCATGAATGGAGCTATCAAAATGGATAAGGAAGTCTACTACCAACATGAGCCCATTTCCATAGGCACAAACAGCATACATCCCTGTGGTTTCAAAGAACTCAAAAGAGACACAGAGTACACACTGGTTCCTTCCCTGAATCAAATTCTCGAGGCAGGGTGTTCTGCATGTAGTGAACCGCCTCAACCAAGGAACGCCCTAGTTAGGCCTGGGGCCAGTGCCTCTTCAAAAGCCTGAAAAGCGTACTGGCGTTAAAATGCTGAAGATAAGCGACTACGGCCTCATGGAAACTGCTACACGCCCGGGTGCTACAGGAAAGACTGTGCTTTAGTTGCAATACGAACGCAACCGATTTTTTCCTGGAGTCAGGGTGACTTCAGGTAGGAGGTCCTGGAAGGAAGGCGAAGCCTAGTGTTTTTCTCAGTTCAGCTCAGACTAGGGAATGGGTGAGACTTCCACAGTATGTTGGATCTTGCCAAAACAGTGCTCGTGAACCTGTGCGAGTGCTGTGAATCAAGATATCACAAGAAAGAGTGCAGTGTGTTGCCCATGATTCAGCAGACACAGAGGAGCCCCGAGGGACCTATGGGCCACGTTGTTCTCAGCAGGCCTACAGAGGTGTGGAGGTAGTCAGGGATATTGGAATGAAAATGCTCCCTCGTGGGTCCTAGGAGTGCTGAAAAGGGTCCTTCCTTTAAAATAAAGCAGAACAGCGACTAAGAGCTCATGGAGAGAGCTGCATGCCTCCCTTTCTGCATGGCTACTCAGAGCCTTACCTCGAGGACAGGACAGATTTGAGATTCCCTTTAGCTCTAGAGCATGGCAAGATGAGTCCCACACCGGACTATGAAGCACACTGTGTAGCCAGAGAAAACACATTTTCTTCCCAGACCAATGCCTACAATAGCCAGGGGCCTGTCAACAGCAGAGAATTCAGGGATCTTCAAGGCAGCATGAATGGAGCTTTCAAAATGAAAAAGCAAGTCTACTACCAACATGCCCCCATTTCCATAGGCACAAACAGCATACATCCCTGTGGTTTCAAAGAACTCAAAAGAGACACAGAGTACACATTGGTTCCTTCCCTGAATCACAT
The DNA here is from genome assembly GCF_965194825.1 of Balaenoptera physalus. NCBI lineage: Eukaryota > Metazoa > Chordata > Mammalia > Artiodactyla > Balaenopteridae > Balaenoptera > Balaenoptera physalus. The sequence continues at coordinate 102,268 of NW_028125142.1, forward strand.
TCTCGAGGCAGAGTGTTCTGCATGTGGTGAACGGCCTCATCCAAGTAACATCCTAGCTAGGCCTCAGGGCCCGTGTCTCTTCAAAAGCCTGCAGTGCTATAGGAAAAACTGTGCTTTAGTTGCAAAAGGAAAGCAAGCCGTCTTACTCCTGGAGGCAGGGTGACTTCAGGTAGGAGGTCCTGATTGGAAGGAGAAGCCTAGTGTTTTTCTCTGTGCAGCTCAGACTAGGGATTGAGTGCGATTTCCACGGCATGTTGGAACTTGCTTGAACGTTGCTCTTGAACCTGTGCGAGTGCTGTGAATCAAGATATCACAAGAAAGTGCAGTGTGCTCCCCATGACTCAGCAGACACAGAGGACCTCCGTGGGACCTATGGGCCTCGTTGTTGTTCAGCGGGCCTACAGGGGTGTGGAGGTACTCAGTGATCTTGGAACTAAAATGATGCTCACCCGAGGGAGTTAGGAGTCCTGAAAAGGGTACGTCCTTTAAAATAAAGCAGAATAGCGACTAAGAGCACATGGAAAGAGCTGCATGCCTCCCTTTCTGCATGGCCACTCGGGGCCTCACCACGAGGCAAGGACAGATTTGAGATTCCCTTTAACTCTAGAGCATGGCAAGATGAGTCCCACCGCGGACTATGAAGCACACTGGGTAGCCAGAGAAAACACATTTTCTTCCCAGACCAATGCGTACAATAGCCAGGGGCCTGTGAACGGCAGAGAATTTCAGGGAGCTTCAAGGCAGCATGAATGGAGCTATCAAAATGGATAAGGAAGTCTACTACCAACATGAGCCCATTTCCATAGGCACAAACAGCATACATCCCTGTGGTTTCAAAGAACTCAAAAGAGACACAGAGTACACACTGGTTCCTTCCCTGAATCAAATTCTCGAGGCAGGGTGTTCTGCATGTAGTGAACCGCCTCAACCAAGGAACGCCCTAGTTAGGCCTGGGGCCAGTGCCTCTTCAAAAGCCTGAAAAGCGTACTGGCGTTAAAATGCTGAAGATAAGCGACTACGGCCTCATGGAAACTGCTACACGCCCGGGTGCTACAGGAAAGACTGTGCTTTAGTTGCAATACGAACGCAACCGATTTTTTCCTGGAGTCAGGGTGACTTCAGGTAGGAGGTCCTGGAAGGAAGGCGAAGCCTAGTGTTTTTCTCAGTTCAGCTCAGACTAGGGAATGGGTGAGACTTCCACAGTATGTTGGATCTTGCCAAAACAGTGCTCGTGAACCTGTGCGAGTGCTGTGAATCAAGATATCACAAGAAAGAGTGCAGTGTGTTGCCCATGATTCAGCAGACACAGAGGAGCCCCGAGGGACCTATGGGCCACGTTGTTCTCAGCAGGCCTACAGAGGTGTGGAGGTAGTCAGGGATATTGGAATGAAAATGCTCCCTCGTGGGTCCTAGGAGTGCTGAAAAGGGTCCTTCCTTTAAAATAAAGCAGAACAGCGACTAAGAGCTCATGGAGAGAGCTGCATGCCTCCCTTTCTGCATGGCTACTCAGAGCCTTACCTCGAGGACAGGACAGATTTGAGATTCCCTTTAGCTCTAGAGCATGGCAAGATGAGTCCCACACCGGACTATGAAGCACACTGTGTAGCCAGAGAAAACACATTTTCTTCCCAGACCAATGCCTACAATAGCCAGGGGCCTGTCAACAGCAGAGAATTCAGGGATCTTCAAGGCAGCATGAATGGAGCTTTCAAAATGAAAAAGCAAGTCTACTACCAACATGCCCCCATTTCCATAGGCACAAACAGCATACATCCCTGTGGTTTCAAAGAACTCAAAAGAGACACAGAGTACACATTGGTTCCTTCCCTGAATCACATTCTCGAGGCAGAGTGTTCTGCATGTGGTGAACGGCCTCATCCAAGTAACATCCTAGCTAGGCCTCAGGGCCCGTGTCTCTTCAAAAGCCTGCAGTGCTATAGGAAAAACTGTGCTTTAGTTGCAAAAGGAAAGCAAGCCGTCTTACTCCTGGAGGCAGGGTGACTTCAGGTAGGAGGTCCTGATTGGAAGGAGAAGCCTAGTGTTTTTCTCTGTGCAGCTCAGACTAGGGATTGAGTGCGATTTCCACGGCATGTTGGAACTTGCTTGAACGTTGCTCTTGAACCTGTGCGAGTGCTGTGAATCAAGATATCACAAGAAAGTGCAGTGTGCTCCCCATGACTCAGCAGACACAGAGGACCTCCGTGGGACCTATGGGCCTCGTTGTTGTTCAGCGGGCCTACAGGGGTGTGGAGGTACTCAGTGATCTTGGAACTAAAATGATGCTCACCCGAGGGAGTTAGGAGTCCTGAAAAGGGTACGTCCTTTAAAATAAAGCAGAATAGCGACTAAGAGCACATGGAAAGAGCTGCATGCCTCCCTTTCTGCATGGCCACTCGGGGCCTCACCACGAGGCAAGGACAGATTTGAGATTCCCTTTAACTCTAGAGCATGGCAAGATGAGTCCCACCGCGGACTATGAAGCACACTGGGTAGCCAGAGAAAACACATTTTCTTCCCAGACCAATGCGTACAATAGCCAGGGGCCTGTGAACAGCAGAGAATTTCAGGGAGCTTCAAGGCAGCATGAATGGAGCTATCAAAATGGATAAGGAAGTCTACTACCAACATGAGCCCATTTCCATAGGCACAAACAGCATACATCCCTGTGGTTTCAAAGAACTCAAAAGAGACACAGAGTACACACTGGTTCCTTCCCTGAATCAAATTCTCGAGGCAGGGTGTTCTGCATGTAGTGAACCGCCTCAACCAAGGAACGCCCTAGTTAGGCCTGGGGCCAGTGCCTCTTCAAAAGCCTGAAAAGCGTACTGGCGTTAAAATGCTGAAGATAAGCGACTACGGCCTCATGGAAACTGCTACACGCCCGGGTGCTACAGGAAAGACTGTGCTTTAGTTGCAATACGAACGCAACCGATTTTTTCCTGGAGTCAGGGTGACTTCAGGTAGGAGGTCCTGGAAGGAAGGCGAAGCCTAGTGTTTTTCTCAGTTCAGCTCAGACTAGGGAATGGGTGAGACTTCCACAGTATGTTGGATCTTGCCAAAACAGTGCTCGTGAACCTGTGCGAGTGCTGTGAATCAAGATATCACAAGAAAGAGTGCAGTGTGTTGCCCATGATTCAGCAGACACAGAGGAGCCCCGAGGGACCTATGGGCCACGTTGTTCTCAGCAGGCCTACAGAGGTGTGGAGGTAGTCAGGGATATTGGAATGAAAATGCTCCCTCGTGGGTCCTAGGAGTGCTGAAAAGGGTCCTTCCTTTAAAATAAAGCAGAACAGCGACTAAGAGCTCATGGAGAGAGCTGCATGCCTCCCTTTCTGCATGGCTACTCAGAGCCTTACCTCGAGGACAGGACAGATTTGAGATTCCCTTTAGCTCTAGAGCATGGCAAGATGAGTCCCACACCGGACTATGAAGCACACTGTGTAGCCAGAGAAAACACATTTTCTTCCCAGACCAATGCCTACAATAGCCAGGGGCCTGTCAACAGCAGAGAATTCAGGGATCTTCAAGGCAGCATGAATGGAGCTTTCAAAATGAAAAAGCAAGTCTACTACCAACATGCCCCCATTTCCATAGGCACAAACAGCATACATCCCTGTGGTTTCAAAGAACTCAAAAGAGACACAGAGTACACATTGGTTCCTTCCCTGAATCACATTCTCGAGGCAGAGTGTTCTGCATGTGGTGAACGGCCTCATCCAAGTAACATCCTAGCTAGGCCTCAGGGCCCGTGTCTCTTCAAAAGCCTGCAGTGCTATAGGAAAAACTGTGCTTTAGTTGCAAAAGGAAAGCAAGCCGTCTTACTCCTGGAGGCAGGGTGACTTCAGGTAGGAGGTCCTGATTGGAAGGAGAAGCCTAGTGTTTTTCTCTGTGCAGCTCAGACTAGGGATTGAGTGCGATTTCCACGGCATGTTGGAACTTGCTTGAACGTTGCTCTTGAACCTGTGCGAGTGCTGTGAATCAAGATATCACAAGAAAGTGCAGTGTGCTCCCCATGACTCAGCAGACACAGAGGACCTCCGTGGGACCTATGGGCCTCGTTGTTGTTCAGCGGGCCTACAGGGGTGTGGAGGTACTCAGTGATCTTGGAACTAAAATGATGCTCACCCGAGGGAGTTAGGAGTCCTGAAAAGGGTACGTCCTTTAAAATAAAGCAGAATAGCGACTAAGAGCACATGGAAAGAGCTGCATGCCTCCCTTTCTGCATGGCCACTCGGGGCCTCACCACGAGGCAAGGACAGATTTGAGATTCCCTTTAACTCTAGAGCATGGCAAGATGAGTCCCACCGCGGACTATGAAGCACACTGGGTAGCCAGAGAAAACACATTTTCTTCCCAGACCAATGCGTACAATAGCCAGGGGCCTGTGAACAGCAGAGAATTTCAGGGAGCTTCAAGGCAGCATGAATGGAGCTATCAAAATGGATAAGGAAGTCTACTACCAACATGAGCCCATTTCCATAGGCACAAACAGCATACATCCCTGTGGTTTCAAAGAACTCAAAAGAGACACAGAGTACACACTGGTTCCTTCCCTGAATCAAATTCTCGAGGCAGGGTGTTCTGCATGTAGTGAACCGCCTCAACCAAGGAACGCCCTAGTTAGGCCTGGGGCCAGTGCCTCTTCAAAAGCCTGAAAAGCGTACTGGCGTTAAAATGCTGAAGATAAGCGACTACGGCCTCATGGAAACTGCTACACGCCCGGGTGCTACAGGAAAGACTGTGCTTTAGTTGCAATACGAACGCAACCGATTTTTTCCTGGAGTCAGGGTGACTTCAGGTAGGAGGTCCTGGAAGGAAGGCGAAGCCTAGTGTTTTTCTCAGTTCAGCTCAGACTAGGGAATGGGTGAGACTTCCACAGTATGTTGGATCTTGCCAAAACAGTGCTCGTGAACCTGTGCGAGTGCTGTGAATCAAGATATCACAAGAAAGAGTGCAGTGTGTTGCCCATGATTCAGCAGACACAGAGGAGCCCCGAGGGACCTATGGGCCACGTTGTTCTCAGCAGGCCTACAGAGGTGTGGAGGTAGTCAGGGATATTGGAATGAAAATGCTCCCTCGTGGGTCCTAGGAGTGCTGAAAAGGGTCCTTCCTTTAAAATAAAGCAGAACAGCGACTAAGAGCTCATGGAGAGAGCTGCATGCCTCCCTTTCTGCATGGCTACTCAGAGCCTTACCTCGAGGACAGGACAGATTTGAGATTCCCTTTAGCTCTAGAGCATGGCAAGATGAGTCCCACACCGGACTATGAAGCACACTGTGTAGCCAGAGAAAACACATTTTCTTCCCAGACCAATGCCTACAATAGCCAGGGGCCTGTCAACAGCAGAGAATTCAGGGATCTTCAAGGCAGCATGAATGGAGCTTTCAAAATGAAAAAGCAAGTCTACTACCAACATGCCCCCATTTCCATAGGCACAAACAGCATACATCCCTGTGGTTTCAAAGAACTCAAAAGAGACACAGAGTACACATTGGTTCCTTCCCTGAATCACATTCTCGAGGCAGAGTGTTCTGCATGTGGTGAACGGCCTCATCCAAGTAACATCCTAGCTAGGCCTCAGGGCCCGTGTCTCTTCAAAAGCCTGCAGTGCTATAGGAAAAACTGTGCTTTAGTTGCAAAAGGAAAGCAAGCCGTCTTACTCCTGGAGGCAGGGTGACTTCAGGTAGGAGGTCCTGATTGGAAGGAGAAGCCTAGTGTTTTTCTCTGTGCAGCTCAGACTAGGGATTGAGTGCGATTTCCACGGCATGTTGGAACTTGCTTGAACGTTGCTCTTGAACCTGTGCGAGTGCTGTGAATCAAGATATCACAAGAAAGTGCAGTGTGCTCCCCATGACTCAGCAGACACAGAGGACCTCCGTGGGACCTATGGGCCTCGTTGTTGTTCAGCGGGCCTACAGGGGTGTGGAGGTACTCAGTGATCTTGGAACTAAAATGATGCTCACCCGAGGGAGTTAGGAGTCCTGAAAAGGGTACGTCCTTTAAAATAAAGCAGAATAGCGACTAAGAGCACATGGAAAGAGCTGCATGCCTCCCTTTCTGCATGGCCACTCGGGGCCTCACCACGAGGCAAGGACAGATTTGAGATTCCCTTTAACTCTAGAGCATGGCAAGATGAGTCCCACCGCGGACTATGAAGCACACTGGGTAGCCAGAGAAAACACATTTTCTTCCCAGACCAATGCGTACAATAGCCAGGGGCCTGTGAACGGCAGAGAATTTCAGGGAGCTTCAAGGCAGCATGAATGGAGCTATCAAAATGGATAAGGAAGTCTACTACCAACATGAGCCCATTTCCATAGGCACAAACAGCATACATCCCTGTGGTTTCAAAGAACTCAAAAGAGACACAGAGTACACACTGGTTCCTTCCCTGAATCAAATTCTCGAGGCAGGGTGTTCTGCATGTAGTGAACCGCCTCAACCAAGGAACGCCCTAGTTAGGCCTGGGGCCAGTGCCTCTTCAAAAGCCTGAAAAGCGTACTGGCGTTAAAATGCTGAAGATAAGCGACTACGGCCTCATGGAAACTGCTACACGCCCGGGTGCTACAGGAAAGACTGTGCTTTAGTTGCAATACGAACGCAACCGATTTTTTCCTGGAGTCAGGGTGACTTCAGGTAGGAGGTCCTGGAAGGAAGGCGAAGCCTAGTGTTTTTCTCAGTTCAGCTCAGACTAGGGAATGGGTGAGACTTCCACAGTATGTTGGATCTTGCCAAAACAGTGCTCGTGAACCTGTGCGAGTGCTGTGAATCAAGATATCACAAGAAAGAGTGCAGTGTGTTGCCCATGATTCAGCAGACACAGAGGAGCCCCGAGGGACCTATGGGCCACGTTGTTCTCAGCAGGCCTACAGAGGTGTGGAGGTAGTCAGGGATATTGGAATGAAAATGCTCCCTCGTGGGTCCTAGGAGTGCTGAAAAGGGTCCTTCCTTTAAAATAAAGCAGAACAGCGACTAAGAGCTCATGGAGAGAGCTGCATGCCTCCCTTTCTGCATGGCTACTCAGAGCCTTACCTCGAGGACAGGACAGATTTGAGATTCCCTTTAGCTCTAGAGCATGGCAAGATGAGTCCCACACCGGACTATGAAGCACACTGTGTAGCCAGAGAAAACACATTTTCTTCCCAGACCAATGCCTACAATAGCCAGGGGCCTGTCAACAGCAGAGAATTCAGGGATCTTCAAGGCAGCATGAATGGAGCTTTCAAAATGAAAAAGCAAGTCTACTACCAACATGCCCCCATTTCCATAGGCACAAACAGCATACATCCCTGTGGTTTCAAAGAACTCAAAAGAGACACAGAGTACACATTGGTTCCTTCCCTGAATCACATTCTCGAGGCAGAGTGTTCTGCATGTGGTGAACGGCCTCATCCAAGTAACATCCTAGCTAGGCCTCAGGGCCCGTGTCTCTTCAAAAGCCTGCAGTGCTATAGGAAAAACTGTGCTTTAGTTGCAAAAGGAAAGCAAGCCGTCTTACTCCTGGAGGCAGGGTGACTTCAGGTAGGAGGTCCTGATTGGAAGGAGAAGCCTAGTGTTTTTCTCTGTGCAGCTCAGACTAGGGATTGAGTGCGATTTCCACGGCATGTTGGAACTTGCTTGAACGTTGCTCTTGAACCTGTGCGAGTGCTGTGAATCAAGATATCACAAGAAAGTGCAGTGTGCTCCCCATGACTCAGCAGACACAGAGGACCTCCGTGGGACCTATGGGCCTCGTTGTTGTTCAGCGGGCCTACAGGGGTGTGGAGGTACTCAGTGATCTTGGAACTAAAATGATGCTCACCCGAGGGAGTTAGGAGTCCTGAAAAGGGTACGTCCTTTAAAATAAAGCAGAATAGCGACTAAGAGCACATGGAAAGAGCTGCATGCCTCCCTTTCTGCATGGCCACTCGGGGCCTCACCACGAGGCAAGGACAGATCTGAGATTCCCTTTAACTCTAGAGCATGGCAAGATGAGTCCCACCGCGGACTATGAAGCACACTGGGTAGCCAGAGAAAACACATTTTCTTCCCAGACCAATGCGTACAATAGCCAGGGGCCTGTGAACGGCAGAGAATTTCAGGGAGCTTCAAGGCAGCATGAATGGAGCTATCAAAATGGATAAGGAAGTCTACTACCAACATGAGCCCATTTCCATAGGCACAAACAGCATACATCCCTGTGGTTTCAAAGAACTCAAAAGAGACACAGAGTACACACTGGTTCCTTCCCTGAATCAAATTCTCGAGGCAGGGTGTTCTGCATGTAGTGAACCGCCTCAACCAAGGAACGCCCTAGTTAGGCCTGGGGCCAGTGCCTCTTCAAAAGCCTGAAAAGCGTACTGGCGTTAAAATGCTGAAGATAAGCGACTACGGCCTCATGGAAACTGCTACACGCCCGGGTGCTACAGGAAAGACTGTGCTTTAGTTGCAATACGAACGCAACCGATTTTTTCCTGGAGTCAGGGTGACTTCAGGTAGGAGGTCCTGGAAGGAAGGCGAAGCCTAGTGTTTTTCTCAGTTCAGCTCAGACTAGGGAATGGGTGAGACTTCCACAGTATGTTGGATCTTGCCAAAACAGTGCTCGTGAACCTGTGCGAGTGCTGTGAATCAAGATATCACAAGAAAGAGTGCAGTGTGTTGCCCATGATTCAGCAGACACAGAGGAGCCCCGAGGGACCTATGGGCCACGTTGTTCTCAGCAGGCCTACAGAGGTGTGGAGGTAGTCAGGGATATTGGAATGAAAATGCTCCCTCGTGGGTCCTAGGAGTGCTGAAAAGGGTCCTTCCTTTAAAATAAAGCAGAACAGCGACTAAGAGCTCATGGAGAGAGCTGCATGCCTCCCTTTCTGCATGGCTACTCAGAGCCTTACCTCGAGGACAGGACAGATTTGAGATTCCCTTTAGCTCTAGAGCATGGCAAGATGAGTCCCACACCGGACTATGAAGCACACTGTGTAGCCAGAGAAAACACATTTTCTTCCCAGACCAATGCCTACAATAGCCAGGGGCCTGTCAACAGCAGAGAATTCAGGGATCTTCAAGGCAGCATGAATGGAGCTTTCAAAATGAAAAAGCAAGTCTACTACCAACATGCCCCCATTTCCATAGGCACAAACAGCATACATCCCTGTGGTTTCAAAGAACTCAAAAGAGACACAGAGTACACATTGGTTCCTTCCCTGAATCACATTCTCGAGGCAGAGTGTTCTGCATGTGGTGAACGGCCTCATCCAAGTAACATCCTAGCTAGGCCTCAGGGCCCGTGTCTCTTCAAAAGCCTGCAGTGCTATAGGAAAAACTGTGCTTTAGTTGCAAAAGGAAAGCAAGCCGTCTTACTCCTGGAGGCAGGGTGACTTCAGGTAGGAGGTCCTGATTGGAAGGAGAAGCCTAGTGTTTTTCTCTGTGCAGCTCAGACTAGGGATTGAGTGCGATTTCCACGGCATGTTGGAACTTGCTTGAACGTTGCTCTTGAACCTGTGCGAGTGCTGTGAATCAAGATATCACAAGAAAGTGCAGTGTGCTCCCCATGACTCAGCAGACACAGAGGACCTCCGTGGGACCTATGGGCCTCGTTGTTGTTCAGCGGGCCTACAGGGGTGTGGAGGTACTCAGTGATCTTGGAACTAAAATGATGCTCACCCGAGGGAGTTAGGAGTCCTGAAAAGGGTACGTCCTTTAAAATAAAGCAGAATAGCGACTAAGAGCACATGGAAAGAGCTGCATGCCTCCCTTTCTGCATGGCCACGCGGGGCCTCACCACGAGGCAAGGACAGATTTGAGATTCCCTTTAACTCTAGAGCATGGCAAGATGAGTCCCACCGCGGACTATGAAGCACACTGTGTAGCCAGAGAAAACACATTTTCTTCCCAGACCAATGCGTACAATAGCCAGGGGCCTGTGAACGGCAGAGAATTTCAGGGAGCTTCAAGGCAGCATGAATGGAGCTATCAAAATGGATAAGGAAGTCTACTACCAACATGAGCCCATTTCCATAGGCACAAACAGCATACATCCCTGTGGTTTCAAAGAACTCAAAAGAGACACAGAGTACACACTGGTTCCTTCCCTGAATCAAATTCTCGAGGCAGGGTGTTCTGCATGTAGTGAACCGCCTCAACCAAGGAACGCCCTAGTTAGGCCTGGGGCCAGTGCCTCTTCAAAAGCCTGAAAAGCGTACTGGCGTTAAAATGCTGAAGATAAGCGACTACGGCCTCATGGAAACTGCTACACGCCCGGGTGCTACAGGAAAGACTGTGCTTTAGTTGCAATACGAACGCAACCGATTTTTTCCTGGAGTCAGGGTGACTTCAGGTAGGAGGTCCTGGAAGGAAGGCGAAGCCTAGTGTTTTTCTCAGTTCAGCTCAGACTAGGGAATGGGTGAGACTTCCACAGTATGTTGGATCTTGCCAAAACAGTGCTCGTGAACCTGTGCGAGTGCTGTGAATCAAGATATCACAAGAAAGAGTGCAGTGTGTTGCCCATGATTCAGCAGACACAGAGGAGCCCCGAGGGACCTATGGGCCACGTTGTTCTCAGCAGGCCTACAGAGGTGTGGAGGTAGTCAGGGATATTGGAATGAAAATGCTCCCTCGTGGGTCCTAGGAGTGCTGAAAAGGGTCCTTCCTTTAAAATAAAGCAGAACAGCGACTAAGAGCTCATGGAGAGAGCTGCATGCCTCCCTTTCTGCATGGCTACTCAGAGCCTTACCTCGAGGACAGGACAGATTTGAGATTCCCTTTAGCTCTAGAGCATGGCAAGATGAGTCCCACACCGGACTATGAAGCACACTGTGTAGCCAGAGAAAACACATTTTCTTCCCAGACCAATGCCTACAATAGCCAGGGGCCTGTCAACAGCAGAGAATTCAGGGATCTTCAAGGCAGCATGAATGGAGCTTTCAAAATGAAAAAGCAAGTCTACTACCAACATGCCCCCATTTCCATAGGCACAAACAGCATACATCCCTGTGGTTTCAAAGAACTCAAAAGAGACACAGAGTACACATTGGTTCCTTCCCTGAATCACATTCTCGAGGCAGAGTGTTCTGCATGTGGTGAACGGCCTCATCCAAGTAACATCCTAGCTAGGCCTCAGGGCCCGTGTCTCTTCAAAAGCCTGCAGTGCTATAGGAAAAACTGTGCTTTAGTTGCAAAAGGAAAGCAAGCCGTCTTACTCCTGGAGGCAGGGTGACTTCAGGTAGGAGGTCCTGATTGGAAGGAGAAGCCTAGTGTTTTTCTCTGTGCAGCTCAGACTAGGGATTGAGTGCGATTTCCACGGCATGTTGGAACTTGCTTGAACGTTGCTCTTGAACCTGTGCGAGTGCTGTGAATCAAGATATCACAAGAAAGTGCAGTGTGCTCCCCATGACTCAGCAGACACAGAGGACCTCCGTGGGACCTATGGGCCTCGTTGTTGTTCAGCGGGCCTACAGGGGTGTGGAGGTACTCAGTGATCTTGGAACTAAAATGATGCTCACCCGAGGGAGTTAGGAGTCCTGAAAAGGGTACGTCCTTTAAAATAAAGCAGAATAGCGACTAAGAGCACATGGAAAGAGCTGCATGCCTCCCTTTCTGCATGGCCACGCGGGGCCTCACCACGAGGCAAGGACAGATCTGAGATTCCCTTTAACTCTAGAGCATGGCAAGATGAGTCCCACCGCGGACTATGAAGCACACTGGGTAGCCAGAGAAAACACATTTTCTTCCCAGACCAATGCGTACAATAGCCAGGGGCCTGTGAACGGCAGAGAATTTCAGGGAGCTTCAAGGCAGCATGAATGGAGCTATCAAAATGGATAAGGAAGTCTACTACCAACATGAGCCCATTTCCATAGGCACAAACAGCATACATCCCTGTGGTTTCAAAGAACTCAAAAGAGACACAGAGTACACACTGGTTCCTTCCCTGAATCAAATTCTCGAGGCAGGGTGTTCTGCATGTAGTGAACCGCCTCAACCAAGGAACGCCCTAGTTAGGCCTGGGGCCAGTGCCTCTTCAAAAGCCTGAAAAGCGTACTGGCGTTAAAATGCTGAAGATAAGCGACTACGGCCTCATGGAAACTGCTACACGCCCGGGTGCTACAGGAAAGACTGTGCTTTAGTTGCAATACGAACGCAACCGATTTTTTCCTGGAGTCAGGGTGACTTCAGGTAGGAGGTCCTGGAAGGAAGGCGAAGCCTAGTGTTTTTCTCAGTTCAGCTCAGACTAGGGAATGGGTGAGACTTCCACAGTATGTTGGATCTTGCCAAAACAGTGCTCGTGAACCTGTGCGAGTGCTGTGAATCAAGATATCACAAGAAAGAGTGCAGTGTGTTGCCCATGATTCAGCAGACACAGAGGAGCCCCGAGGGACCTATGGGCCACGTTGTTCTCAGCAGGCCTACAGAGGTGTGGAGGTAGTCAGGGATATTGGAATGAAAATGCTCCCTCGTGGGTCCTAGGAGTGCTGAAAAGGGTCCTTCCTTTAAAATAAAGCAGAACAGCGACTAAGAGCTCATGGAGAGAGCTGCATGCCTCCCTTTCTGCATGGCTACTCAGAGCCTTACCTCGAGGACAGGACAGATTTGAGATTCCCTTTAGCTCTAGAGCATGGCAAGATGAGTCCCACACCGGACTATGAAGCACACTGTGTAGCCAGAGAAAACACATTTTCTTCCCAGACCAATGCCTACAATAGCCAGGGGCCTGTCAACAGCAGAGAATTCAGGGATCTTCAAGGCAGCATGAATGGAGCTTTCAAAATGAAAAAGCAAGTCTACTACCAACATGCCCCCATTTCCATAGGCACAAACAGCATACATCCCTGTGGTTTCAAAGAACTCAAAAGAGACACAGAGTACACATTGGTTCCTTCCCTGAATCACATTCTCGAGGCAGAGTGTTCTGCATGTGGTGAACGGCCTCATCCAAGTAACATCCTAGCTAGGCCTCAGGGCCCGTGTCTCTTCAAAAGCCTGCAGTGCTATAGGAAAAACTGTGCTTTAGTTGCAAAAGGAAAGCAAGCCGTCTTACTCCTGGAGGCAGGGTGACTTCAGGTAGGAGGTCCTGATTGGAAGGAGAAGCCTAGTGTTTTTCTCTGTGCAGCTCAGACTAGGGATTGAGTGCGATTTCCACGGCATGTTGGAACTTGCTTGAACGTTGCTCTTGAACCTGTGCGAGTGCTGTGAATCAAGATATCACAAGAAAGTGCAGTGTGCTCCCCATGACTCAGCAGACACAGAGGACCTCCGTGGGACCTATGGGCCTCGTTGTTGTTCAGCGGGCCTACAGGGGTGTGGAGGTACTCAGTGATCTTGGAACTAAAATGATGCTCACCCGAGGGAGTTAGGAGTCCTGAAAAGGGTACGTCCTTTAAAATAAAGCAGAATAGCGACTAAGAGCACATGGAAAGAGCTGCATGCCTCCCTTTCTGCATGGCCACTCGGGGCCTCACCACGAGGCAAGGACAGATTTGAGATTCCCTTTAACTCTAGAGCATGGCAAGATGAGTCCCACCGCGGACTATGAAGCACACTGGGTAGCCAGAGAAAACACATTTTCTTCCCAGACCAATGCGTACAATAGCCAGGGGCCTGTGAACGGCAGAGAATTTCAGGGAGCTTCAAGGCAGCATGAATGGAGCTATCAAAATGGATAAGGAAGTCTACTACCAACATGAGCCCATTTCCATAGGCACAAACAGCATACATCCCTGTGGTTTCAAAGAACTCAAAAGAGACACAGAGTACACACTGGTTCCTTCCCTGAATCAAATTCTCGAGGCAGGGTGTTCTGCATGTAGTGAACCGCCTCAACCAAGGAACGCCCTAGTTAGGCCTGGGGCCAGTGCCTCTTCAAAAGCCTGAAAAGCGTACTGGCGTTAAAATGCTGAAGATAAGCGACTACGGCCTCATGGAAACTGCTACACGCCCGGGTGCTACAGGAAAGACTGTGCTTTAGTTGCAATACGAACGCAACCGATTTTTTCCTGGAGTCAGGGTGACTTCAGGTAGGAGGTCCTGGAAGGAAGGCGAAGCCTAGTGTTTTTCTCAGTTCAGCTCAGACTAGGGAATGGGTGAGACTTCCACAGTATGTTGGATCTTGCCAAAACAGTGCTCGTGAACCTGTGCGAGTGCTGTGAATCAAGATATCACAAGAAAGAGTGCAGTGTGTTGCCCATGATTCAGCAGACACAGAGGAGCCCCGAGGGACCTATGGGCCACGTTGTTCTCAGCAGGCCTACAGAGGTGTGGAGGTAGTCAGGGATATTGGAATGAAAATGCTCCCTCGTGGGTCCTAGGAGTGCTGAAAAGGGTCCTTCCTTTAAAATAAAGCAGAACAGCGACTAAGAGCTCATGGAGAGAGCTGCATGCCTCCCTTTCTGCATGGCTACTCAGAGCCTTACCTCGAGGACAGGACAGATTTGAGATTCCCTTTAGCTCTAGAGCATGGCAAGATGAGTCCCACACCGGACTATGAAGCACACTGTGTAGCCAGAGAAAACACATTTTCTTCCCAGACCAATGCCTACAATAGCCAGGGGCCTGTCAACAGCAGAGAATTCAGGGATCTTCAAGGCAGCATGAATGGAGCTTTCAAAATGAAAAAGCAAGTCTACTACCAACATGCCCCCATTTCCATAGGCACAAACAGCATACATCCCTGTGGTTTCAAAGAACTCAAAAGAGACACAGAGTACACATTGGTTCCTTCCCTGAATCACATTCTCGAGGCAGAGTGTTCTGCATGTGGTGAACGGCCTCATCCAAGTAACATCCTAGCTAGGCCTCAGGGCCCGTGTCTCTTCAAAAGCCTGCAGTGCTATAGGAAAAACTGTGCTTTAGTTGCAAAAGGAAAGCAAGCCGTCTTACTCCTGGAGGCAGGGTGACTTCAGGTAGGAGGTCCTGATTGGAAGGAGAAGCCTAGTGTTTTTCTCTGTGCAGCTCAGACTAGGGATTGAGTGCGATTTCCACGGCATGTTGGAACTTGCTTGAACGTTGCTCTTGAACCTGTGCGAGTGCTGTGAATCAAGATATCACAAGAAAGTGCAGTGTGCTCCCCATGACTCAGCAGACACAGAGGACCTCCGTGGGACCTATGGGCCTCGTTGTTGTTCAGCGGGCCTACAGGGGTGTGGAGGTACTCAGTGATCTTGGAACTAAAATGATGCTCACCCGAGGGAGTTAGGAGTCCTGAAAAGGGTACGTCCTTTAAAATAAAGCAGAATAGCGACTAAGAGCACATGGAAAGAGCTGCATGCCTCCCTTTCTGCATGGCCACGCGGGGCCTCACCACGAGGCAAGGACAGATCTGAGATTCCCTTTAACTCTAGAGCATGGCAAGATGAGTCCCACCGCGGACTATGAAGCACACTGGGTAGCCAGAGAAAACACATTTTCTTCCCAGACCAATGCGTACAATAGCCAGGGGCCTGTGAACGGCAGAGAATTTCAGGGAGCTTCAAGGCAGCATGAATGGAGCTATCAAAATGGATAAGGAAGTCTACTACCAACATGAGCCCATTTCCATAGGCACAAACAGCATACATCCCTGTGGTTTCAAAGAACTCAAAAGAGACACAGAGTACACACTGGTTCCTTCCCTGAATCAAATTCTCGAGGCAGGGTGTTCTGCATGTAGTGAACCGCCTCAACCAAGGAACGCCCTAGTTAGGCCTGGGGCCAGTGCCTCTTCAAAAGCCTGAAAAGCGTACTGGCGTTAAAATGCTGAAGATAAGCGACTACGGCCTCATGGAAACTGCTACACGCCCGGGTGCTACAGGAAAGACTGTGCTTTAGTTGCAATACGAACGCAACCGATTTTTTCCTGGAGTCAGGGTGACTTCAGGTAGGAGGTCCTGGAAGGAAGGCGAAGCCTAGTGTTTTTCTCAGTTCAGCTCAGACTAGGGAATGGGTGAGACTTCCACAGTATGTTGGATCTTGCCAAAACAGTGCTCGTGAACCTGTGCGAGTGCTGTGAATCAAGATATCACAAGAAAGAGTGCAGTGTGTTGCCCATGATTCAGCAGACACAGAGGAGCCCCGAGGGACCTATGGGCCACGTTGTTCTCAGCAGGCCTACAGAGGTGTGGAGGTAGTCAGGGATATTGGAATGAAAATGCTCCCTCGTGGGTCCTAGGAGTGCTGAAAAGGGTCCTTCCTTTAAAATAAAGCAGAACAGCGACTAAGAGCTCATGGAGAGAGCTGCATGCCTCCCTTTCTGCATGGCTACTCAGAGCCTTACCTCGAGGACAGGACAGATTTGAGATTCCCTTTAGCTCTAGAGCATGGCAAGATGAGTCCCACACCGGACTATGAAGCACACTGTGTAGCCAGAGAAAACACATTTTCTTCCCAGACCAATGCCTACAATAGCCAGGGGCCTGTCAACAGCAGAGAATTCAGGGATCTTCAAGGCAGCATGAATGGAGCTTTCAAAATGAAAAAGCAAGTCTACTACCAACATGCCCCCATTTCCATAGGCACAAACAGCATACATCCCTGTGGTTTCAAAGAACTCAAAAGAGACACAGAGTACACATTGGTTCCTTCCCTGAATCACATTCTCGAGGCAGAGTGTTCTGCATGTGGTGAACGGCCTCATCCAAGTAACATCCTAGCTAGGCCTCAGGGCCCGTGTCTCTTCAAAAGCCTGCAGTGCTATAGGAAAAACTGTGCTTTAGTTGCAAAAGGAAAGCAAGCCGTCTTACTCCTGGAGGCAGGGTGACTTCAGGTAGGAGGTCCTGATTGGAAGGAGAAGCCTAGTGTTTTTCTCTGTGCAGCTCAGACTAGGGATTGAGTGCGATTTCCACGGCATGTTGGAACTTGCTTGAACGTTGCTCTTGAACCTGTGCGAGTGCTGTGAATCAAGATATCACAAGAAAGTGCAGTGTGCTCCCCATGACTCAGCAGACACAGAGGACCTCCGTGGGACCTATGGGCCTCGTTGTTGTTCAGCGGGCCTACAGGGGTGTGGAGGTACTCAGTGATCTTGGAACTAAAATGATGCTCACCCGAGGGAGTTAGGAGTCCTGAAAAGGGTACGTCCTTTAAAATAAAGCAGAATAGCGACTAAGAGCACATGGAAAGAGCTGCATGCCTCCCTTTCTGCATGGCCACGCGGGGCCTCACCACGAGGCAAGGACAGATCTGAGATTCCCTTTAACTCTAGAGCATGGCAAGATGAGTCCCACCGCGGACTATGAAGCACACTGGGTAGCCAGAGAAAACACATTTTCTTCCCAGACCAATGCGTACAATAGCCAGGGGCCTGTGAACGGCAGAGAATTTCAGGGAGCTTCAAGGCAGCATGAATGGAGCTATCAAAATGGATAAGGAAGTCTACTACCAACATGAGCCCATTTCCATAGGCACAAACAGCATACATCCCTGTGGTTTCAAAGAACTCAAAAGAGACACAGAGTACACACTGGTTCCTTCCCTGAATCAAATTCTCGAGGCAGGGTGTTCTGCATGTAGTGAACCGCCTCAACCAAGGAACGCCCTAGTTAGGCCTGGGGCCAGTGCCTCTTCAAAAGCCTGAAAAGCGTACTGGCGTTAAAATGCTGAAGATAAGCGACTACGGCCTCATGGAAACTGCTACACGCCCGGGTGCTACAGGAAAGACTGTGCTTTAGTTGCAATACGAACGCAACCGATTTTTTCCTGGAGTCAGGGTGACTTCAGGTAGGAGGTCCTGGAAGGAAGGCGAAGCCTAGTGTTTTTCTCAGTTCAGCTCAGACTAGGGAATGGGTGAGACTTCCACAGTATGTTGGATCTTGCCAAAACAGTGCTCGTGAACCTGTGCGAGTGCTGTGAATCAAGATATCACAAGAAAGAGTGCAGTGTGTTGCCCATGATTCAGCAGACACAGAGGAGCCCCGAGGGACCTATGGGCCACGTTGTTCTCAGCAGGCCTACAGAGGTGTGGAGGTAGTCAGGGATATTGGAATGAAAATGCTCCCTCGTGGGTCCTAGGAGTGCTGAAAAGGGTCCTTCCTTTAAAATAAAGCAGAACAGCGACTAAGAGCTCATGGAGAGAGCTGCATGCCTCCCTTTCTGCATGGCTACTCAGAGCCTTACCTCGAGGACAGGACAGATTTGAGATTCCCTTTAGCTCTAGAGCATGGCAAGATGAGTCCCACACCGGACTATGAAGCACACTGTGTAGCCAGAGAAAACACATTTTCTTCCCAGACCAATGCCTACAATAGCCAGGGGCCTGTCAACAGCAGAGAATTCAGGGATCTTCAAGGCAGCATGAATGGAGCTTTCAAAATGAAAAAGCAAGTCTACTACCAACATGCCCCCATTTCCATAGGCACAAACAGCATACATCCCTGTGGTTTCAAAGAACTCAAAAGAGACACAGAGTACACATTGGTTCCTTCCCTGAATCACATTCTCGAGGCAGAGTGTTCTGCATGTGGTGAACGGCCTCATCCAAGTAACATCCTAGCTAGGCCTCAGGGCCCGTGTCTCTTCAAAAGCCTGCAGTGCTATAGGAAAAACTGTGCTTTAGTTGCAAAAGGAAAGCAAGCCGTCTTACTCCTGGAGGCAGGGTGACTTCAGGTAGGAGGTCCTGATTGGAAGGAGAAGCCTAGTGTTTTTCTCTGTGCAGCTCAGACTAGGGATTGAGTGCGATTTCCACGGCATGTTGGAACTTGCTTGAACGTTGCTCTTGAACCTGTGCGAGTGCTGTGAATCAAGATATCACAAGAAAGTGCAGTGTGCTCCCCATGACTCAGCAGACACAGAGGACCTCCGTGGGACCTATGGGCCTCGTTGTTGTTCAGCGGGCCTACAGGGGTGTGGAGGTACTCAGTGATCTTGGAACTAAAATGATGCTCACCCGAGGGAGTTAGGAGTCCTGAAAAGGGTACGTCCTTTAAAATAAAGCAGAATAGCGACTAAGAGCACATGGAAAGAGCTGCATGCCTCCCTTTCTGCATGGCCACTCGGGGCCTCACCACGAGGCAAGGACAGATTTGAGATTCCCTTTAACTCTAGAGCATGGCAAGATGAGTCCCACCGCGGACTATGAAGCACACTGGGTAGCCAGAGAAAACACATTTTCTTCCCAGACCAATGCGTACAATAGCCAGGGGCCTGTGAACGGCAGAGAATTTCAGGGAGCTTCAAGGCAGCATGAATGGAGCTATCAAAATGGATAAGGAAGTCTACTACCAACATGAGCCCATTTCCATAGGCACAAACAGCATACATCCCTGTGGTTTCAAAGAACTCAAAAGAGACACAGAGTACACACTGGTTCCTTCCCTGAATCAAATTCTCGAGGCAGGGTGTTCTGCATGTAGTGAACCGCCTCAACCAAGGAACGCCCTAGTTAGGCCTGGGGCCAGTGCCTCTTCAAAAGCCTGAAAAGCGTACTGGCGTTAAAATGCTGAAGATAAGCGACTACGGCCTCATGGAAACTGCTACACGCCCGGGTGCTACAGGAAAGACTGTGCTTTAGTTGCAATACGAACGCAACCGATTTTTTCCTGGAGTCAGGGTGACTTCAGGTAGGAGGTCCTGGAAGGAAGGCGAAGCCTAGTGTTTTTCTCAGTTCAGCTCAGACTAGGGAATGGGTGAGACTTCCACAGTATGTTGGATCTTGCCAAAACAGTGCTCGTGAACCTGTGCGAGTGCTGTGAATCAAGATATCACAAGAAAGAGTGCAGTGTGTTGCCCATGATTCAGCAGACACAGAGGAGCCCCGAGGGACCTATGGGCCACGTTGTTCTCAGCAGGCCTACAGAGGTGTGGAGGTAGTCAGGGATATTGGAATGAAAATGCTCCCTCGTGGGTCCTAGGAGTGCTGAAAAGGGTCCTTCCTTTAAAATAAAGCAGAACAGCGACTAAGAGCTCATGGAGAGAGCTGCATGCCTCCCTTTCTGCATGGCTACTCAGAGCCTTACCTCGAGGACAGGACAGATTTGAGATTCCCTTTAGCTCTAGAGCATGGCAAGATGAGTCCCACACCGGACTATGAAGCACACTGTGTAGCCAGAGAAAACACATTTTCTTCCCAGACCAATGCCTACAATAGCCAGGGGCCTGTCAACAGCAGAGAATTCAGGGATCTTCAAGGCAGCATGAATGGAGCTTTCAAAATGAAAAAGCAAGTCTACTACCAACATGCCCCCATTTCCATAGGCACAAACAGCATACATCCCTGTGGTTTCAAAGAACTCAAAAGAGACACAGAGTACACATTGGTTCCTTCCCTGAATCACATTCTCGAGGCAGAGTGTTCTGCATGTGGTGAACGGCCTCATCCAAGTAACATCCTAGCTAGGCCTCAGGGCCCGTGTCTCTTCAAAAGCCTGCAGTGCTATAGGAAAAACTGTGCTTTAGTTGCAAAAGGAAAGCAAGCCGTCTTACTCCTGGAGGCAGGGTGACTTCAGGTAGGAGGTCCTGATTGGAAGGAGAAGCCTAGTGTTTTTCTCTGTGCAGCTCAGACTAGGGATTGAGTGCGATTTCCACGGCATGTTGGAACTTGCTTGAACGTTGCTCTTGAACCTGTGCGAGTGCTGTGAATCAAGATATCACAAGAAAGTGCAGTGTGCTCCCCATGACTCAGCAGACACAGAGGACCTCCGTGGGACCTATGGGCCTCGTTGTTGTTCAGCGGGCCTACAGGGGTGTGGAGGTACTCAGTGATCTTGGAACTAAAATGATGCTCACCCGAGGGAGTTAGGAGTCCTGAAAAGGGTACGTCCTTTAAAATAAAGCAGAATAGCGACTAAGAGCACATGGAAAGAGCTGCATGCCTCCCTTTCTGCATGGCCACTCGGGGCCTCACCACGAGGCAAGGACAGATTTGAGATTCCCTTTAACTCTAGAGCATGGCAAGATGAGTCCCACCGCGGACTATGAAGCACACTGGGTAGCCAGAGAAAACACATTTTCTTCCCAGACCAATGCGTACAATAGCCAGGGGCCTGTGAACGGCAGAGAATTTCAGGGAGCTTCAAGGCAGCATGAATGGAGCTATCAAAATGGATAAGGAAGTCTACTACCAACATGAGCCCATTTCCATAGGCACAAACAGCATACATCCCTGTGGTTTCAAAGAACTCAAAAGAGACACAGAGTACACACTGGTTCCTTCCCTGAATCAAATTCTCGAGGCAGGGTGTTCTGCATGTAGTGAACCGCCTCAACCAAGGAACGCCCTAGTTAGGCCTGGGGCCAGTGCCTCTTCAAAAGCCTGAAAAGCGTACTGGCGTTAAAATGCTGAAGATAAGCGACTACGGCCTCATGGAAACTGCTACACGCCCGGGTGCTACAGGAAAGACTGTGCTTTAGTTGCAATACGAACGCAACCGATTTTTTCCTGGAGTCAGGGTGACTTCAGGTAGGAGGTCCTGGAAGGAAGGCGAAGCCTAGTGTTTTTCTCAGTTCAGCTCAGACTAGGGAATGGGTGAGACTTCCACAGTATGTTGGATCTTGCCAAAACAGTGCTCGTGAACCTGTGCGAGTGCTGTGAATCAAGATATCACAAGAAAGAGTGCAGTGTGTTGCCCATGATTCAGCAGACACAGAGGAGCCCCGAGGGACCTATGGGCCACGTTGTTCTCAGCAGGCCTACAGAGGTGTGGAGGTAGTCAGGGATATTGGAATGAAAATGCTCCCTCGTGGGTCCTAGGAGTGCTGAAAAGGGTCCTTCCTTTAAAATAAAGCAGAACAGCGACTAAGAGCTCATGGAGAGAGCTGCATGCCTCCCTTTCTGCATGGCTACTCAGAGCCTTACCTCGAGGACAGGACAGATTTGAGATTCCCTTTAGCTCTAGAGCATGGCAAGATGAGTCCCACACCGGACTATGAAGCACACTGTGTAGCCAGAGAAAACACATTTTCTTCCCAGACCAATGCCTACAATAGCCAGGGGCCTGTCAACAGCAGAGAATTCAGGGATCTTCAAGGCAGCATGAATGGAGCTTTCAAAATGAAAAAGCAAGTCTACTACCAACATGCCCCCATTTCCATAGGCACAAACAGCATACATCCCTGTGGTTTCAAAGAACTCAAAAGAGACACAGAGTACACATTGGTTCCTTCCCTGAATCACATTCTCGAGGCAGAGTGTTCTGCATGTGGTGAACGGCCTCATCCAAGTAACATCCTAGCTAGGCCTCAGGGCCCGTGTCTCTTCAAAAGCCTGCAGTGCTATAGGAAAAACTGTGCTTTAGTTGCAAAAGGAAAGCAAGCCGTCTTACTCCTGGAGGCAGGGTGACTTCAGGTAGGAGGTCCTGATTGGAAGGAGAAGCCTAGTGTTTTTCTCTGTGCAGCTCAGACTAGGGATTGAGTGCGATTTCCACGGCATGTTGGAACTTGCTTGAACGTTGCTCTTGAACCTGTGCGAGTGCTGTGAATCAAGATATCACAAGAAAGTGCAGTGTGCTCCCCATGACTCAGCAGACACAGAGGACCTCCGTGGGACCTATGGGCCTCGTTGTTGTTCAGCGGGCCTACAGGGGTGTGGAGGTACTCAGTGATCTTGGAACTAAAATGATGCTCACCCGAGGGAGTTAGGAGTCCTGAAAAGGGTACGTCCTTTAAAATAAAGCAGAATAGCGACTAAGAGCACATGGAAAGAGCTGCATGCCTCCCTTTCTGCATGGCCACTCGGGGCCTCACCACGAGGCAAGGACAGATTTGAGATTCCCTTTAACTCTAGAGCATGGCAAGATGAGTCCCACCGCGGACTATGAAGCACACTGGGTAGCCAGAGAAAACACATTTTCTTCCCAGACCAATGCGTACAATAGCCAGGGGCCTGTGAACGGCAGAGAATTTCAGGGAGCTTCAAGGCAGCATGAATGGAGCTATCAAAATGGATAAGGAAGTCTACTACCAACATGAGCCCATTTCCATAGGCACAAACAGCATACATCCCTGTGGTTTCAAAGAACTCAAAAGAGACACAGAGTACACACTGGTTCCTTCCCTGAATCAAATTCTCGAGGCAGGGTGTTCTGCATGTAGTGAACCGCCTCAACCAAGGAACGCCCTAGTTAGGCCTGGGGCCAGTGCCTCTTCAAAAGCCTGAAAAGCGTACTGGCGTTAAAATGCTGAAGATAAGCGACTACGGCCTCATGGAAACTGCTACACGCCCGGGTGCTACAGGAAAGACTGTGCTTTAGTTGCAATACGAACGCAACCGATTTTTTCCTGGAGTCAGGGTGACTTCAGGTAGGAGGTCCTGGAAGGAAGGCGAAGCCTAGTGTTTTTCTCAGTTCAGCTCAGACTAGGGAATGGGTGAGACTTCCACAGTATGTTGGATCTTGCCAAAACAGTGCTCGTGAACCTGTGCGAGTGCTGTGAATCAAGATATCACAAGAAAGAGTGCAGTGTGTTGCCCATGATTCAGCAGACACAGAGGAGCCCCGAGGGACCTATGGGCCACGTTGTTCTCAGCAGGCCTACAGAGGTGTGGAGGTAGTCAGGGATATTGGAATGAAAATGCTCCCTCGTGGGTCCTAGGAGTGCTGAAAAGGGTCCTTCCTTTAAAATAAAGCAGAACAGCGACTAAGAGCTCATGGAGAGAGCTGCATGCCTCCCTTTCTGCATGGCTACTCAGAGCCTTACCTCGAGGACAGGACAGATTTGAGATTCCCTTTAGCTCTAGAGCATGGCAAGATGAGTCCCACACCGGACTATGAAGCACACTGTGTAGCCAGAGAAAACACATTTTCTTCCCAGACCAATGCCTACAATAGCCAGGGGCCTGTCAACAGCAGAGAATTCAGGGATCTTCAAGGCAGCATGAATGGAGCTTTCAAAATGAAAAAGCAAGTCTACTACCAACATGCCCCCATTTCCATAGGCACAAACAGCATACATCCCTGTGGTTTCAAAGAACTCAAAAGAGACACAGAGTACACATTGGTTCCTTCCCTGAATCACATTCTCGAGGCAGAGTGTTCTGCATGTGGTGAACGGCCTCATCCAAGTAACATCCTAGCTAGGCCTCAGGGCCCGTGTCTCTTCAAAAGCCTGCAGTGCTATAGGAAAAACTGTGCTTTAGTTGCAAAAGGAAAGCAAGCCGTCTTACTCCTGGAGGCAGGGTGACTTCAGGTAGGAGGTCCTGGAAGGAAGGCGAAGCCTAGTGTTTTTCTCAGTTCAGCTCAGACTAGGGAATGGGTGAGACTTCCACAGTATGTTGGATCTTGCCAAAACAGTGCTCGTGAACCTGTGCGAGTGCTGTGAATCAAGATATCACAAGAAAGAGTGCAGTGTGTTGCCCATGATTCAGCAGACACAGAGGAGCCCCGAGGGACCTATGGGCCACGTTGTTCTCAGCAGGCCTACAGAGGTGTGGAGGTAGTCAGGGATATTGGAATGAAAATGCTCCCTCGTGGGTCCTAGGAGTGCTGAAAAGGGTCCTTCCTTTAAAATAAAGCAGAACAGCGACTAAGAGCTCATGGAGAGAGCTGCATGCCTCCCTTTCTGCATGGCTACTCAGAGCCTTACCTCGAGGACAGGACAGATTTGAGATTCCCTTTAGCTCTAGAGCATGGCAAGATGAGTCCCACACCGGACTATGAAGCACACTGTGTAGCCAGAGAAAACACATTTTCTTCCCAGACCAATGCGTACAATAGCCAGGGGCCTGTGAACGGCAGAGAATTTCAGGGAGCTTCAAGGCAGCATGAATGGAGCTATCAAAATGGATAAGGAAGTCTACTACCAACATGAGCCCATTTCCATAGGCACAAACAGCATACATCCCTGTGGTTTCAAAGAACTCAAAAGAGACACAGAGTACACACTGGTTCCTTCCCTGAATCAAATTCTCGAGGCAGGGTGTTCTGCATGTAGTGAACCGCCTCAACCAAGGAACGCCCTAGTTAGGCCTGGGGCCAGTGCCTCTTCAAAAGCCTGAAAAGCGTACTGGCGTTAAAATGCTGAAGATAAGCGACTACGGCCTCATGGAAACTGCTACACGCCCGGGTGCTACAGGAAAGACTGTGCTTTAGTTGCAATACGAACGCAACCGATTTTTTCCTGGAGTCAGGGTGACTTCAGGTAGGAGGTCCTGGAAGGAAGGCGAAGCCTAGTGTTTTTCTCAGTTCAGCTCAGACTAGGGAATGGGTGAGACTTCCACAGTATGTTGGATCTTGCCAAAACAGTGCTCGTGAACCTGTGCGAGTGCTGTGAATCAAGATATCACAAGAAAGTGCAGTGTGCTCCCCATGACTCAGCAGACACAGAGGACCTCCGTGGGACCTATGGGCCTCGTTGTTGTTCAGCGGGCCTACAGGGGTGTGGAGGTACTCAGTGATCTTGGAACTAAAATGATGCTCACCCGAGGGAGTTAGGAGTCCTGAAAAGGGTACGTCCTTTAAAATAAAGCAGAATAGCGACTAAGAGCACATGGAAAGAGCTGCATGCCTCCCTTTCTGCATGGCCACTCGGGGCCTCACCACGAGGCAAGGACAGATTTGAGATTCCCTTTAACTCTAGAGCATGGCAAGATGAGTCCCACCGCGGACTATGAAGCACACTGTGTAGCCAGAGAAAACACATTTTCTTCCCAGACCAATGCGTACAATAGCCAGGGGCCTGTGAACAGCAGAGAATTTCAGGGAGCTTCAAGGCAGCATGAATGGAGCTATCAAAATGGATAAGGAAGTCTACTACCAACATGAGCCCATTTCCATAGGCACAAACAGCATACATCCCTGTGGTTTCAAAGAACTCAAAAGAGACACAGAGTACACACTGGTTCCTTCCCTGAATCAAATTCTCGAGGCAGGGTGTTCTGCATGTAGTGAACCGCCTCAACCAAGGAACGCCCTAGTTAGGCCTGGGGCCAGTGCCTCTTCAAAAGCCTGAAAAGCGTACTGGCGTTAAAATGCTGAAGATAAGCGACTACGGCCTCATGGAAACTGCTACACGCCCGGGTGCTACAGGAAAGACTGTGCTTTAGTTGCAATACGAACGCAACCGATTTTTTCCTGGAGTCAGGGTGACTTCAGGTAGGAGGTCCTGGAAGGAAGGCGAAGCCTAGTGTTTTTCTCAGTTCAGCTCAGACTAGGGAATGGGTGAGACTTCCACAGTATGTTGGATCTTGCCAAAACAGTGCTCGTGAACCTGTGCGAGTGCTGTGAATCAAGATATCACAAGAAAGAGTGCAGTGTGTTGCCCATGATTCAGCAGACACAGAGGAGCCCCGAGGGACCTATGGGCCACGTTGTTCTCAGCAGGCCTACAGAGGTGTGGAGGTAGTCAGGGATATTGGAATGAAAATGCTCCCTCGTGGGTCCTAGGAGTGCTGAAAAGGGTCCTTCCTTTAAAATAAAGCAGAACAGCGACTAAGAGCTCATGGAGAGAGCTGCATGCCTCCCTTTCTGCATGGCTACTCAGAGCCTTACCTCGAGGACAGGACAGATTTGAGATTCCCTTTAGCTCTAGAGCATGGCAAGATGAGTCCCACACCGGACTATGAAGCACACTGTGTAGCCAGAGAAAACACATTTTCTTCCCAGACCAATGCCTACAATAGCCAGGGGCCTGTCAACAGCAGAGAATTCAGGGATCTTCAAGGCAGCATGAATGGAGCTTTCAAAATGAAAAAGCAAGTCTACTACCAACATGCCCCCATTTCCATAGGCACAAACAGCATACATCCCTGTGGTTTCAAAGAACTCAAAAGAGACACAGAGTACACATTGGTTCCTTCCCTGAATCACATTCTCGAGGCAGAGTGTTCTGCATGTGGTGAACGGCCTCATCCAAGTAACATCCTAGCTAGGCCTCAGGGCCCGTGTCTCTTCAAAAGCCTGCAGTGCTATAGGAAAAACTGTGCTTTAGTTGCAAAAGGAAAGCAAGCCGTCTTACTCCTGGAGGCAGGGTGACTTCAGGTAGGAGGTCCTGATTGGAAGGAGAAGCCTAGTGTTTTTCTCTGTGCAGCTCAGACTAGGGATTGAGTGCGATTTCCACGGCATGTTGGAACTTGCTTGAACGTTGCTCTTGAACCTGTGCGAGTGCTGTGAATCAAGATATCACAAGAAAGTGCAGTGTGCTCCCCATGACTCAGCAGACACAGAGGACCTCCGTGGGACCTATGGGCCTCGTTGTTGTTCAGCGGGCCTACAGGGGTGTGGAGGTACTCAGTGATCTTGGAACTAAAATGATGCTCACCCGAGGGAGTTAGGAGTCCTGAAAAGGGTACGTCCTTTAAAATAAAGCAGAATAGCGACTAAGAGCACATGGAAAGAGCTGCATGCCTCCCTTTCTGCATGGCCACTCGGGGCCTCACCACGAGGCAAGGACAGATTTGAGATTCCCTTTAACTCTAGAGCATGGCAAGATGAGTCCCACCGCGGACTATGAAGCACACTGTGTAGCCAGAGAAAACACATTTTCTTCCCAGACCAATGCGTACAATAGCCAGGGGCCTGTGAACAGCAGAGAATTTCAGGGAGCTTCAAGGCAGCATGAATGGAGCTATCAAAATGGATAAGGAAGTCTACTACCAACATGAGCCCATTTCCATAGGCACAAACAGCATACATCCCTGTGGTTTCAAAGAACTCAAAAGAGACACAGAGTACACACTGGTTCCTTCCCTGAATCAAATTCTCGAGGCAGGGTGTTCTGCATGTAGTGAACCGCCTCAACCAAGGAACGCCCTAGTTAGGCCTGGGGCCAGTGCCTCTTCAAAAGCCTGAAAAGCGTACTGGCGTTAAAATGCTGAAGATAAGCGACTACGGCCTCATGGAAACTGCTACACGCCCGGGTGCTACAGGAAAGACTGTGCTTTAGTTGCAATACGAACGCAACCGATTTTTTCCTGGAGTCAGGGTGACTTCAGGTAGGAGGTCCTGGAAGGAAGGCGAAGCCTAGTGTTTTTCTCAGTTCAGCTCAGACTAGGGAATGGGTGAGACTTCCACAGTATGTTGGATCTTGCCAAAACAGTGCTCGTGAACCTGTGCGAGTGCTGTGAATCAAGATATCACAAGAAAGAGTGCAGTGTGTTGCCCATGATTCAGCAGACACAGAGGAGCCCCGAGGGACCTATGGGCCACGTTGTTCTCAGCAGGCCTACAGAGGTGTGGAGGTAGTCAGGGATATTGGAATGAAAATGCTCCCTCGTGGGTCCTAGGAGTGCTGAAAAGGGTCCTTCCTTTAAAATAAAGCAGAACAGCGACTAAGAGCTCATGGAGAGAGCTGCATGCCTCCCTTTCTGCATGGCTACTCAGAGCCTTACCTCGAGGACAGGACAGATTTGAGATTCCCTTTAGCTCTAGAGCATGGCAAGATGAGTCCCACACCGGACTATGAAGCACACTGTGTAGCCAGAGAAAACACATTCTCTTCCCAGACCAATGCCTACAATAGCCAGGGGCCTGTCAACAGCAGAGAATTCAGGGATCTTCAAGGCAGCATGAATGGAGCTTTCAAAATGAAAAAGCAAGTCTACTACCAACATGCCCCCATTTCCATAGGCACAAACAGCATACATCCCTGTGGTTTCAAAGAACTCAAAAGAGACACAGAGTACACATTGGTTCCTTCCCTGAATCACATTCTCGAGGCAGAGTGTTCTGCATGTGGTGAACGGCCTCATCCAAGTAACATCCTAGCTAGGCCTCAGGGCCCGTGTCTCTTCAAAAGCCTGCAGTGCTATAGGAAAAACTGTGCTTTAGTTGCAAAAGGAAAGCAAGCCGTCTTACTCCTGGAGGCAGGGTGACTTCAGGTAGGAGGTCCTGATTGGAAGGAGAAGCCTAGTGTTTTTCTCTGTGCAGCTCAGACTAGGGATTGAGTGCGATTTCCACGGCATGTTGGAACTTGCTTGAACGTTGCTCTTGAACCTGTGCGAGTGCTGTGAATCAAGATATCACAAGAAAGTGCAGTGTGCTCCCCATGACTCAGCAGACACAGAGGACCTCCGTGGGACCTATGGGCCTCGTTGTTGTTCAGCGGGCCTACAGGGGTGTGGAGGTACTCAGTGATCTTGGAACTAAAATGATGCTCACCCGAGGGAGTTAGGAGTCCTGAAAAGGGTACGTCCTTTAAAATAAAGCAGAATAGCGACTAAGAGCACATGGAAAGAGCTGCATGCCTCCCTTTCTGCATGGCCACTCGGGGCCTCACCACGAGGCAAGGACAGATTTGAGATTCCCTTTAACTCTAGAGCATGGCAAGATGAGTCCCACCGCGGACTATGAAGCACACTGTGTAGCCAGAGAAAACACATTTTCTTCCCAGACCAATGCGTACAATAGCCAGGGGCCTGTGAACAGCAGAGAATTTCAGGGAGCTTCAAGGCAGCATGAATGGAGCTATCAAAATGGATAAGGAAGTCTACTACCAACATGAGCCCATTTCCATAGGCACAAACAGCATACATCCCTGTGGTTTCAAAGAACTCAAAAGAGACACAGAGTACACACTGGTTCCTTCCCTGAATCAAATTCTCGAGGCAGGGTGTTCTGCATGTAGTGAACCGCCTCAACCAAGGAACGCCCTAGTTAGGCCTGGGGCCAGTGCCTCTTCAAAAGCCTGAAAAGCGTACTGGCGTTAAAATGCTGAAGATAAGCGACTACGGCCTCATGGAAACTGCTACACGCCCGGGTGCTACAGGAAAGACTGTGCTTTAGTTGCAATACGAACGCAACCGATTTTTTCCTGGAGTCAGGGTGACTTCAGGTAGGAGGTCCTGGAAGGAAGGCGAAGCCTAGTGTTTTTCTCAGTTCAGCTCAGACTAGGGAATGGGTGAGACTTCCACAGTATGTTGGATCTTGCCAAAACAGTGCTCGTGAACCTGTGCGAGTGCTGTGAATCAAGATATCACAAGAAAGAGTGCAGTGTGTTGCCCATGATTCAGCAGACACAGAGGAGCCCCGAGGGACCTATGGGCCACGTTGTTCTCAGCAGGCCTACAGAGGTGTGGAGGTAGTCAGGGATATTGGAATGAAAATGCTCCCTCGTGGGTCCTAGGAGTGCTGAAAAGGGTCCTTCCTTTAAAATAAAGCAGAACAGCGACTAAGAGCTCATGGAGAGAGCTGCATGCCTCCCTTTCTGCATGGCTACTCAGAGCCTTACCTCGAGGACAGGACAGATTTGAGATTCCCTTTAGCTCTAGAGCATGGCAAGATGAGTCCCACACCGGACTATGAAGCACACTGTGTAGCCAGAGAAAACACATTCTCTTCCCAGACCAATGCCTACAATAGCCAGGGGCCTGTCAACAGCAGAGAATTCAGGGATCTTCAAGGCAGCATGAATGGAGCTTTCAAAATGAAAAAGCAAGTCTACTACCAACATGCCCCCATTTCCATAGGCACAAACAGCATACATCCCTGTGGTTTCAAAGAACTCAAAAGAGACACAGAGTACACATTGGTTCCTTCCCTGAATCACATTCTCGAGGCAGAGTGTTCTGCATGTGGTGAACGGCCTCATCCAAGTAACATCCTAGCTAGGCCTCAGGGCCCGTGTCTCTTCAAAAGCCTGCAGTGCTATAGGAAAAACTGTGCTTTAGTTGCAAAAGGAAAGCAAGCCGTCTTACTCCTGGAGGCAGGGTGACTTCAGGTAGGAGGTCCTGATTGGAAGGAGAAGCCTAGTGTTTTTCTCTGTGCAGCTCAGACTAGGGATTGAGTGCGATTTCCACGGCATGTTGGAACTTGCTTGAACGTTGCTCTTGAACCTGTGCGAGTGCTGTGAATCAAGATATCACAAGAAAGTGCAGTGTGCTCCCCATGACTCAGCAGACACAGAGGACCTCCGTGGGACCTATGGGCCTCGTTGTTGTTCAGCGGGCCTACAGGGGTGTGGAGGTACTCAGTGATCTTGGAACTAAAATGATGCTCACCCGAGGGAGTTAGGAGTCCTGAAAAGGGTACGTCCTTTAAAATAAAGCAGAATAGCGACTAAGAGCACATGGAAAGAGCTGCATGCCTCCCTTTCTGCATGGCCACTCGGGGCCTCACCACGAGGCAAGGACAGATTTGAGATTCCCTTTAACTCTAGAGCATGGCAAGATGAGTCCCACCGCGGACTATGAAGCACACTGTGTAGCCAGAGAAAACACATTTTCTTCCCAGACCAATGCGTACAATAGCCAGGGGCCTGTGAACAGCAGAGAATTTCAGGGAGCTTCAAGGCAGCATGAATGGAGCTATCAAAATGGATAAGGAAGTCTACTACCAACATGAGCCCATTTCCATAGGCACAAACAGCATACATCCCTGTGGTTTCAAAGAACTCAAAAGAGACACAGAGTACACACTGGTTCCTTCCCTGAATCAAATTCTCGAGGCAGGGTGTTCTGCATGTAGTGAACCGCCTCAACCAAGGAACGCCCTAGTTAGGCCTGGGGCCAGTGCCTCTTCAAAAGCCTGAAAAGCGTACTGGCGTTAAAATGCTGAAGATAAGCGACTACGGCCTCATGGAAACTGCTACACGCCCGGGTGCTACAGGAAAGACTGTGCTTTAGTTGCAATACGAACGCAACCGATTTTTTCCTGGAGTCAGGGTGACTTCAGGTAGGAGGTCCTGGAAGGAAGGCGAAGCCTAGTGTTTTTCTCAGTTCAGCTCAGACTAGGGAATGGGTGAGACTTCCACAGTATGTTGGATCTTGCCAAAACAGTGCTCGTGAACCTGTGCGAGTGCTGTGAATCAAGATATCACAAGAAAGAGTGCAGTGTGTTGCCCATGATTCAGCAGACACAGAGGAGCCCCGAGGGACCTATGGGCCACGTTGTTCTCAGCAGGCCTACAGAGGTGTGGAGGTAGTCAGGGATATTGGAATGAAAATGCTCCCTCGTGGGTCCTAGGAGTGCTGAAAAGGGTCCTTCCTTTAAAATAAAGCAGAACAGCGACTAAGAGCTCATGGAGAGAGCTGCATGCCTCCCTTTCTGCATGGCTACTCAGAGCCTTACCTCGAGGACAGGACAGATTTGAGATTCCCTTTAGCTCTAGAGCATGGCAAGATGAGTCCCACACCGGACTATGAAGCACACTGTGTAGCCAGAGAAAACACATTCTCTTCCCAGACCAATGCCTACAATAGCCAGGGGCCTGTCAACAGCAGAGAATTCAGGGATCTTCAAGGCAGCATGAATGGAGCTTTCAAAATGAAAAAGCAAGTCTACTACCAACATGCCCCCATTTCCATAGGCACAAACAGCATACATCCCTGTGGTTTCAAAGAACTCAAAAGAGACACAGAGTACACATTGGTTCCTTCCCTGAATCACATTCTCGAGGCAGAGTGTTCTGCATGTGGTGAACGGCCTCATCCAAGTAACATCCTAGCTAGGCCTCAGGGCCCGTGTCTCTTCAAAAGCCTGCAGTGCTATAGGAAAAACTGTGCTTTAGTTGCAAAAGGAAAGCAAGCCGTCTTACTCCTGGAGGCAGGGTGACTTCAGGTAGGAGGTCCTGATTGGAAGGAGAAGCCTAGTGTTTTTCTCTGTGCAGCTCAGACTAGGGATTGAGTGCGATTTCCACGGCATGTTGGAACTTGCTTGAACGTTGCTCTTGAACCTGTGCGAGTGCTGTGAATCAAGATATCACAAGAAAGTGCAGTGTGCTCCCCATGACTCAGCAGACACAGAGGACCTCCGTGGGACCTATGGGCCTCGTTGTTGTTCAGCGGGCCTACAGGGGTGTGGAGGTACTCAGTGATCTTGGAACTAAAATGATGCTCACCCGAGGGAGTTAGGAGTCCTGAAAAGGGTACGTCCTTTAAAATAAAGCAGAATAGCGACTAAGAGCACATGGAAAGAGCTGCATGCCTCCCTTTCTGCATGGCCACTCGGGGCCTCACCACGAGGCAAGGACAGATTTGAGATTCCCTTTAACTCTAGAGCATGGCAAGATGAGTCCCACCGCGGACTATGAAGCACACTGTGTAGCCAGAGAAAACACATTTTCTTCCCAGACCAATGCGTACAATAGCCAGGGGCCTGTGAACAGCAGAGAATTTCAGGGAGCTTCAAGGCAGCATGAATGGAGCTATCAAAATGGATAAGGAAGTCTACTACCAACATGAGCCCATTTCCATAGGCACAAACAGCATACATCCCTGTGGTTTCAAAGAACTCAAAAGAGACACAGAGTACACACTGGTTCCTTCCCTGAATCAAATTCTCGAGGCAGGGTGTTCTGCATGTAGTGAACCGCCTCAACCAAGGAACGCCCTAGTTAGGCCTGGGGCCAGTGCCTCTTCAAAAGCCTGAAAAGCGTACTGGCGTTAAAATGCTGAAGATAAGCGACTACGGCCTCATGGAAACTGCTACACGCCCGGGTGCTACAGGAAAGACTGTGCTTTAGTTGCAATACGAACGCAACCGATTTTTTCCTGGAGTCAGGGTGACTTCAGGTAGGAGGTCCTGGAAGGAAGGCGAAGCCTAGTGTTTTTCTCAGTTCAGCTCAGACTAGGGAATGGGTGAGACTTCCACAGTATGTTGGATCTTGCCAAAACAGTGCTCGTGAACCTGTGCGAGTGCTGTGAATCAAGATATCACAAGAAAGAGTGCAGTGTGTTGCCCATGATTCAGCAGACACAGAGGAGCCCCGAGGGACCTATGGGCCACGTTGTTCTCAGCAGGCCTACAGAGGTGTGGAGGTAGTCAGGGATATTGGAATGAAAATGCTCCCTCGTGGGTCCTAGGAGTGCTGAAAAGGGTCCTTCCTTTAAAATAAAGCAGAACAGCGACTAAGAGCTCATGGAGAGAGCTGCATGCCTCCCTTTCTGCATGGCTACTCAGAGCCTTACCTCGAGGACAGGACAGATTTGAGATTCCCTTTAGCTCTAGAGCATGGCAAGATGAGTCCCACACCGGACTATGAAGCACACTGTGTAGCCAGAGAAAACACATTCTCTTCCCAGACCAATGCCTACAATAGCCAGGGGCCTGTCAACAGCAGAGAATTCAGGGATCTTCAAGGCAGCATGAATGGAGCTTTCAAAATGAAAAAGCAAGTCTACTACCAACATGCCCCCATTTCCATAGGCACAAACAGCATACATCCCTGTGGTTTCAAAGAACTCAAAAGAGACACAGAGTACACATTGGTTCCTTCCCTGAATCACATTCTCGAGGCAGAGTGTTCTGCATGTGGTGAACGGCCTCATCCAAGTAACATCCTAGCTAGGCCTCAGGGCCCGTGTCTCTTCAAAAGCCTGCAGTGCTATAGGAAAAACTGTGCTTTAGTTGCAAAAGGAAAGCAAGCCGTCTTACTCCTGGAGGCAGGGTGACTTCAGGTAGGAGGTCCTGATTGGAAGGAGAAGCCTAGTGTTTTTCTCTGTGCAGCTCAGACTAGGGATTGAGTGCGATTTCCACGGCATGTTGGAACTTGCTTGAACGTTGCTCTTGAACCTGTGCGAGTGCTGTGAATCAAGATATCACAAGAAAGTGCAGTGTGCTCCCCATGACTCAGCAGACACAGAGGACCTCCGTGGGACCTATGGGCCTCGTTGTTGTTCAGCGGGCCTACAGGGGTGTGGAGGTACTCAGTGATCTTGGAACTAAAATGATGCTCACCCGAGGGAGTTAGGAGTCCTGAAAAGGGTACGTCCTTTAAAATAAAGCAGAATAGCGACTAAGAGCACATGGAAAGAGCTGCATGCCTCCCTTTCTGCATGGCCACTCGGGGCCTCACCACGAGGCAAGGACAGATTTGAGATTCCCTTTAACTCTAGAGCATGGCAAGATGAGTCCCACCGCGGACTATGAAGCACACTGTGTAGCCAGAGAAAACACATTTTCTTCCCAGACCAATGCGTACAATAGCCAGGGGCCTGTGAACAGCAGAGAATTTCAGGGAGCTTCAAGGCAGCATGAATGGAGCTATCAAAATGGATAAGGAAGTCTACTACCAACATGAGCCCATTTCCATAGGCACAAACAGCATACATCCCTGTGGTTTCAAAGAACTCAAAAGAGACACAGAGTACACACTGGTTCCTTCCCTGAATCAAATTCTCGAGGCAGGGTGTTCTGCATGTAGTGAACCGCCTCAACCAAGGAACGCCCTAGTTAGGCCTGGGGCCAGTGCCTCTTCAAAAGCCTGAAAAGCGTACTGGCGTTAAAATGCTGAAGATAAGCGACTACGGCCTCATGGAAACTGCTACACGCCCGGGTGCTACAGGAAAGACTGTGCTTTAGTTGCAATACGAACGCAACCGATTTTTTCCTGGAGTCAGGGTGACTTCAGGTAGGAGGTCCTGGAAGGAAGGCGAAGCCTAGTGTTTTTCTCAGTTCAGCTCAGACTAGGGAATGGGTGAGACTTCCACAGTATGTTGGATCTTGCCAAAACAGTGCTCGTGAACCTGTGCGAGTGCTGTGAATCAAGATATCACAAGAAAGAGTGCAGTGTGTTGCCCATGATTCAGCAGACACAGAGGAGCCCCGAGGGACCTATGGGCCACGTTGTTCTCAGCAGGCCTACAGAGGTGTGGAGGTAGTCAGGGATATTGGAATGAAAATGCTCCCTCGTGGGTCCTAGGAGTGCTGAAAAGGGTCCTTCCTTTAAAATAAAGCAGAACAGCGACTAAGAGCTCATGGAGAGAGCTGCATGCCTCCCTTTCTGCATGGCTACTCAGAGCCTTACCTCGAGGACAGGACAGATTTGAGATTCCCTTTAGCTCTAGAGCATGGCAAGATGAGTCCCACACCGGACTATGAAGCACACTGTGTAGCCAGAGAAAACACATTCTCTTCCCAGACCAATGCCTACAATAGCCAGGGGCCTGTCAACAGCAGAGAATTCAGGGATCTTCAAGGCAGCATGAATGGAGCTTTCAAAATGAAAAAGCAAGTCTACTACCAACATGCCCCCATTTCCATAGGCACAAACAGCATACATCCCTGTGGTTTCAAAGAACTCAAAAGAGACACAGAGTACACATTGGTTCCTTCCCTGAATCACATTCTCGAGGCAGAGTGTTCTGCATGTGGTGAACGGCCTCATCCAAGTAACATCCTAGCTAGGCCTCAGGGCCCGTGTCTCTTCAAAAGCCTGCAGTGCTATAGGAAAAACTGTGCTTTAGTTGCAAAAGGAAAGCAAGCCGTCTTACTCCTGGAGGCAGGGTGACTTCAGGTAGGAGGTCCTGATTGGAAGGAGAAGCCTAGTGTTTTTCTCTGTGCAGCTCAGACTAGGGATTGAGTGCGATTTCCACGGCATGTTGGAACTTGCTTGAACGTTGCTCTTGAACCTGTGCGAGTGCTGTGAATCAAGATATCACAAGAAAGTGCAGTGTGCTCCCCATGACTCAGCAGACACAGAGGACCTCCGTGGGACCTATGGGCCTCGTTGTTGTTCAGCGGGCCTACAGGGGTGTGGAGGTACTCAGTGATCTTGGAACTAAAATGATGCTCACCCGAGGGAGTTAGGAGTCCTGAAAAGGGTACGTCCTTTAAAATAAAGCAGAATAGCGACTAAGAGCACATGGAAAGAGCTGCATGCCTCCCTTTCTGCATGGCCACTCGGGGCCTCACCACGAGGCAAGGACAGATTTGAGATTCCCTTTAACTCTAGAGCATGGCAAGATGAGTCCCACCGCGGACTATGAAGCACACTGTGTAGCCAGAGAAAACACATTTTCTTCCCAGACCAATGCGTACAATAGCCAGGGGCCTGTGAACAGCAGAGAATTTCAGGGAGCTTCAAGGCAGCATGAATGGAGCTATCAAAATGGATAAGGAAGTCTACTACCAACATGAGCCCATTTCCATAGGCACAAACAGCATACATCCCTGTGGTTTCAAAGAACTCAAAAGAGACACAGAGTACACACTGGTTCCTTCCCTGAATCAAATTCTCGAGGCAGGGTGTTCTGCATGTAGTGAACCGCCTCAACCAAGGAACGCCCTAGTTAGGCCTGGGGCCAGTGCCTCTTCAAAAGCCTGAAAAGCGTACTGGCGTTAAAATGCTGAAGATAAGCGACTACGGCCTCATGGAAACTGCTACACGCCCGGGTGCTACAGGAAAGACTGTGCTTTAGTTGCAATACGAACGCAACCGATTTTTTCCTGGAGTCAGGGTGACTTCAGGTAGGAGGTCCTGGAAGGAAGGCGAAGCCTAGTGTTTTTCTCAGTTCAGCTCAGACTAGGGAATGGGTGAGACTTCCACAGTATGTTGGATCTTGCCAAAACAGTGCTCGTGAACCTGTGCGAGTGCTGTGAATCAAGATATCACAAGAAAGAGTGCAGTGTGTTGCCCATGATTCAGCAGACACAGAGGAGCCCCGAGGGACCTATGGGCCACGTTGTTCTCAGCAGGCCTACAGAGGTGTGGAGGTAGTCAGGGATATTGGAATGAAAATGCTCCCTCGTGGGTCCTAGGAGTGCTGAAAAGGGTCCTTCCTTTAAAATAAAGCAGAACAGCGACTAAGAGCTCATGGAGAGAGCTGCATGCCTCCCTTTCTGCATGGCTACTCAGAGCCTTACCTCGAGGACAGGACAGATTTGAGATTCCCTTTAGCTCTAGAGCATGGCAAGATGAGTCCCACACCGGACTATGAAGCACACTGTGTAGCCAGAGAAAACACATTCTCTTCCCAGACCAATGCCTACAATAGCCAGGGGCCTGTCAACAGCAGAGAATTCAGGGATCTTCAAGGCAGCATGAATGGAGCTTTCAAAATGAAAAAGCAAGTCTACTACCAACATGCCCCCATTTCCATAGGCACAAACAGCATACATCCCTGTGGTTTCAAAGAACTCAAAAGAGACACAGAGTACACATTGGTTCCTTCCCTGAATCACATTCTCGAGGCAGAGTGTTCTGCATGTGGTGAACGGCCTCATCCAAGTAACATCCTAGCTAGGCCTCAGGGCCCGTGTCTCTTCAAAAGCCTGCAGTGCTATAGGAAAAACTGTGCTTTAGTTGCAAAAGGAAAGCAAGCCGTCTTACTCCTGGAGGCAGGGTGACTTCAGGTAGGAGGTCCTGATTGGAAGGAGAAGCCTAGTGTTTTTCTCTGTGCAGCTCAGACTAGGGATTGAGTGCGATTTCCACGGCATGTTGGAACTTGCTTGAACGTTGCTCTTGAACCTGTGCGAGTGCTGTGAATCAAGATATCACAAGAAAGTGCAGTGTGCTCCCCATGACTCAGCAGACACAGAGGACCTCCGTGGGACCTATGGGCCTCGTTGTTGTTCAGCGGGCCTACAGGGGTGTGGAGGTACTCAGTGATCTTGGAACTAAAATGATGCTCACCCGAGGGAGTTAGGAGTCCTGAAAAGGGTACGTCCTTTAAAATAAAGCAGAATAGCGACTAAGAGCACATGGAAAGAGCTGCATGCCTCCCTTTCTGCATGGCCACTCGGGGCCTCACCACGAGGCAAGGACAGATTTGAGATTCCCTTTAACTCTAGAGCATGGCAAGATGAGTCCCACCGCGGACTATGAAGCACACTGTGTAGCCAGAGAAAACACATTTTCTTCCCAGACCAATGCGTACAATAGCCAGGGGCCTGTGAACAGCAGAGAATTTCAGGGAGCTTCAAGGCAGCATGAATGGAGCTATCAAAATGGATAAGGAAGTCTACTACCAACATGAGCCCATTTCCATAGGCACAAACAGCATACATCCCTGTGGTTTCAAAGAACTCAAAAGAGACACAGAGTACACACTGGTTCCTTCCCTGAATCAAATTCTCGAGGCAGGGTGTTCTGCATGTAGTGAACCGCCTCAACCAAGGAACGCCCTAGTTAGGCCTGGGGCCAGTGCCTCTTCAAAAGCCTGAAAAGCGTACTGGCGTTAAAATGCTGAAGATAAGCGACTACGGCCTCATGGAAACTGCTACACGCCCGGGTGCTACAGGAAAGACTGTGCTTTAGTTGCAATACGAACGCAACCGATTTTTTCCTGGAGTCAGGGTGACTTCAGGTAGGAGGTCCTGGAAGGAAGGCGAAGCCTAGTGTTTTTCTCAGTTCAGCTCAGACTAGGGAATGGGTGAGACTTCCACAGTATGTTGGATCTTGCCAAAACAGTGCTCGTGAACCTGTGCGAGTGCTGTGAATCAAGATATCACAAGAAAGAGTGCAGTGTGTTGCCCATGATTCAGCAGACACAGAGGAGCCCCGAGGGACCTATGGGCCACGTTGTTCTCAGCAGGCCTACAGAGGTGTGGAGGTAGTCAGGGATATTGGAATGAAAATGCTCCCTCGTGGGTCCTAGGAGTGCTGAAAAGGGTCCTTCCTTTAAAATAAAGCAGAACAGCGACTAAGAGCTCATGGAGAGAGCTGCATGCCTCCCTTTCTGCATGGCTACTCAGAGCCTTACCTCGAGGACAGGACAGATTTGAGATTCCCTTTAGCTCTAGAGCATGGCAAGATGAGTCCCACACCGGACTATGAAGCACACTGTGTAGCCAGAGAAAACACATTCTCTTCCCAGACCAATGCCTACAATAGCCAGGGGCCTGTCAACAGCAGAGAATTCAGGGATCTTCAAGGCAGCATGAATGGAGCTTTCAAAATGAAAAAGCAAGTCTACTACCAACATGCCCCCATTTCCATAGGCACAAACAGCATACATCCCTGTGGTTTCAAAGAACTCAAAAGAGACACAGAGTACACATTGGTTCCTTCCCTGAATCACATTCTCGAGGCAGAGTGTTCTGCATGTGGTGAACGGCCTCATCCAAGTAACATCCTAGCTAGGCCTCAGGGCCCGTGTCTCTTCAAAAGCCTGCAGTGCTATAGGAAAAACTGTGCTTTAGTTGCAAAAGGAAAGCAAGCCGTCTTACTCCTGGAGGCAGGGTGACTTCAGGTAGGAGGTCCTGATTGGAAGGAGAAGCCTAGTGTTTTTCTCTGTGCAGCTCAGACTAGGGATTGAGTGCGATTTCCACGGCATGTTGGAACTTGCTTGAACGTTGCTCTTGAACCTGTGCGAGTGCTGTGAATCAAGATATCACAAGAAAGTGCAGTGTGCTCCCCATGACTCAGCAGACACAGAGGACCTCCGTGGGACCTATGGGCCTCGTTGTTGTTCAGCGGGCCTACAGGGGTGTGGAGGTACTCAGTGATCTTGGAACTAAAATGATGCTCACCCGAGGGAGTTAGGAGTCCTGAAAAGGGTACGTCCTTTAAAATAAAGCAGAATAGCGACTAAGAGCACATGGAAAGAGCTGCATGCCTCCCTTTCTGCATGGCCACTCGGGGCCTCACCACGAGGCAAGGACAGATTTGAGATTCCCTTTAACTCTAGAGCATGGCAAGATGAGTCCCACCGCGGACTATGAAGCACACTGTGTAGCCAGAGAAAACACATTTTCTTCCCAGACCAATGCGTACAATAGCCAGGGGCCTGTGAACAGCAGAGAATTTCAGGGAGCTTCAAGGCAGCATGAATGGAGCTATCAAAATGGATAAGGAAGTCTACTACCAACATGAGCCCATTTCCATAGGCACAAACAGCATACATCCCTGTGGTTTCAAAGAACTCAAAAGAGACACAGAGTACACACTGGTTCCTTCCCTGAATCAAATTCTCGAGGCAGGGTGTTCTGCATGTAGTGAACCGCCTCAACCAAGGAACGCCCTAGTTAGGCCTGGGGCCAGTGCCTCTTCAAAAGCCTGAAAAGCGTACTGGCGTTAAAATGCTGAAGATAAGCGACTACGGCCTCATGGAAACTGCTACACGCCCGGGTGCTACAGGAAAGACTGTGCTTTAGTTGCAATACGAACGCAACCGATTTTTCCTGGAGTCAGGGTGACTTCAGGTAGGAGGTCCTGGAAGGAAGGCGAAGCCTAGTGTTTTTCTCAGTTCAGCTCAGACTAGGGAATGGGTGAGACTTCCACAGTATGTTGGATCTTGCCAAAACAGTGCTCGTGAACCTGTGCGAGTGCTGTGAATCAAGATATCACAAGAAAGAGTGCAGTGTGTTGCCCATGATTCAGCAGACACAGAGGAGCCCCGAGGGACCTATGGGCCACGTTGTTCTCAGCAGGCCTACAGAGGTGTGGAGGTAGTCAGGGATATTGGAATGAAAATGCTCCCTCGTGGGTCCTAGGAGTGCTGAAAAGGGTCCTTCCTTTAAAATAAAGCAGAACAGCGACTAAGAGCTCATGGAGAGAGCTGCATGCCTCCCTTTCTGCATGGCTACTCAGAGCCTTACCTCGAGGACAGGACAGATTTGAGATTCCCTTTAGCTCTAGAGCATGGCAAGATGAGTCCCACACCGGACTATGAAGCACACTGTGTAGCCAGAGAAAACACATTCTCTTCCCAGACCAATGCCTACAATAGCCAGGGGCCTGTCAACAGCAGAGAATTCAGGGATCTTCAAGGCAGCATGAATGGAGCTTTCAAAATGAAAAAGCAAGTCTACTACCAACATGCCCCCATTTCCATAGGCACAAACAGCATACATCCCTGTGGTTTCAAAGAACTCAAAAGAGACACAGAGTACACATTGGTTCCTTCCCTGAATCACATTCTCGAGGCAGAGTGTTCTGCATGTGGTGAACGGCCTCATCCAAGTAACATCCTAGCTAGGCCTCAGGGCCCGTGTCTCTTCAAAAGCCTGCAGTGCTATAGGAAAAACTGTGCTTTAGTTGCAAAAGGAAAGCAAGCCGTCTTACTCCTGGAGGCAGGGTGACTTCAGGTAGGAGGTCCTGATTGGAAGGAGAAGCCTAGTGTTTTTCTCTGTGCAGCTCAGACTAGGGATTGAGTGCGATTTCCACGGCATGTTGGAACTTGCTTGAACGTTGCTCTTGAACCTGTGCGAGTGCTGTGAATCAAGATATCACAAGAAAGTGCAGTGTGCTCCCCATGACTCAGCAGACACAGAGGACCTCCGTGGGACCTATGGGCCTCGTTGTTGTTCAGCGGGCCTACAGGGGTGTGGAGGTACTCAGTGATCTTGGAACTAAAATGATGCTCACCCGAGGGAGTTAGGAGTCCTGAAAAGGGTACGTCCTTTAAAATAAAGCAGAATAGCGACTAAGAGCACATGGAAAGAGCTGCATGCCTCCCTTTCTGCATGGCCACTCGGGGCCTCACCACGAGGCAAGGACAGATTTGAGATTCCCTTTAACTCTAGAGCATGGCAAGATGAGTCCCACCGCGGACTATGAAGCACACTGTGTAGCCAGAGAAAACACATTTTCTTCCCAGACCAATGCGTACAATAGCCAGGGGCCTGTGAACAGCAGAGAATTTCAGGGAGCTTCAAGGCAGCATGAATGGAGCTATCAAAATGGATAAGGAAGTCTACTACCAACATGAGCCCATTTCCATAGGCACAAACAGCATACATCCCTGTGGTTTCAAAGAACTCAAAAGAGACACAGAGTACACACTGGTTCCTTCCCTGAATCAAATTCTCGAGGCAGGGTGTTCTGCATGTAGTGAACCGCCTCAACCAAGGAACGCCCTAGTTAGGCCTGGGGCCAGTGCCTCTTCAAAAGCCTGAAAAGCGTACTGGCGTTAAAATGCTGAAGATAAGCGACTACGGCCTCATGGAAACTGCTACACGCCCGGGTGCTACAGGAAAGACTGTGCTTTAGTTGCAATACGAACGCAACCGATTTTTTCCTGGAGTCAGGGTGACTTCAGGTAGGAGGTCCTGGAAGGAAGGCGAAGCCTAGTGTTTTTCTCAGTTCAGCTCAGACTAGGGAATGGGTGAGACTTCCACAGTATGTTGGATCTTGCCAAAACAGTGCTCGTGAACCTGTGCGAGTGCTGTGAATCAAGATATCACAAGAAAGAGTGCAGTGTGTTGCCCATGATTCAGCAGACACAGAGGAGCCCCGAGGGACCTATGGGCCACGTTGTTCTCAGCAGGCCTACAGAGGTGTGGAGGTAGTCAGGGATATTGGAATGAAAATGCTCCCTCGTGGGTCCTAGGAGTGCTGAAAAGGGTCCTTCCTTTAAAATAAAGCAGAACAGCGACTAAGAGCTCATGGAGAGAGCTGCATGCCTCCCTTTCTGCATGGCTACTCAGAGCCTTACCTCGAGGACAGGACAGATTTGAGATTCCCTTTAGCTCTAGAGCATGGCAAGATGAGTCCCACACCGGACTATGAAGCACACTGTGTAGCCAGAGAAAACACATTCTCTTCCCAGACCAATGCCTACAATAGCCAGGGGCCTGTCAACAGCAGAGAATTCAGGGATCTTCAAGGCAGCATGAATGGAGCTTTCAAAATGAAAAAGCAAGTCTACTACCAACATGCCCCCATTTCCATAGGCACAAACAGCATACATCCCTGTGGTTTCAAAGAACTCAAAAGAGACACAGAGTACACATTGGTTCCTTCCCTGAATCACATTCTCGAGGCAGAGTGTTCTGCATGTGGTGAACGGCCTCATCCAAGTAACATCCTAGCTAGGCCTCAGGGCCCGTGTCTCTTCAAAAGCCTGCAGTGCTATAGGAAAAACTGTGCTTTAGTTGCAAAAGGAAAGCAAGCCGTCTTACTCCTGGAGGCAGGGTGACTTCAGGTAGGAGGTCCTGATTGGAAGGAGAAGCCTAGTGTTTTTCTCTGTGCAGCTCAGACTAGGGATTGAGTGCGATTTCCACGGCATGTTGGAACTTGCTTGAACGTTGCTCTTGAACCTGTGCGAGTGCTGTGAATCAAGATATCACAAGAAAGTGCAGTGTGCTCCCCATGACTCAGCAGACACAGAGGACCTCCGTGGGACCTATGGGCCTCGTTGTTGTTCAGCGGGCCTACAGGGGTGTGGA
The DNA here is from genome assembly GCF_965194825.1 of Balaenoptera physalus. Classification (NCBI taxonomy): domain Eukaryota; kingdom Metazoa; phylum Chordata; class Mammalia; order Artiodactyla; family Balaenopteridae; genus Balaenoptera; species Balaenoptera physalus. Next base: position 145,905 of record NW_028125142.1, read on the forward strand.
GGTACTCAGTGATCTTGGAACTAAAATGATGCTCACCCGAGGGAGTTAGG